>NW_006239139.1:181720-203010 GCF_000226075.1 Solanum tuberosum | reverse complement strand
ATATTTAAGTTTGTTTTTAAAAAATGTTTTCAATTTCAAAAAATATTTTCTACTCTAGTAAAAATAAAAGATATTTCTCAAAAATATTTTTCATTCATAAATCAAACACTAAAAATCTTTTCCGAAAAATATTTTCTAATCACCAACCAAACATGAGAAAATAAGTCAAAAATCAACTTGTTTTCCAGGAAAACATTTTCTAGGAAAACATTTTCCATGGAAAACATTTTCCTTCATACCAAACACACCCTTAATATATATACTCAATTCGAAATATCTAATTAACGGTATATAAATTTTGTTTATCATAAGCATAAGCACTTGTAACTACTAATTAAAAAGTGCTGATTATATAGTTATCAATTTTATTTTTTTTAATTTCAAGACCCCTTTTCCCTTTCTTGGTATTCTCCCAATTTCCACTTCATCAGCACATGTAAAATATAAAGAACATAGCAACAGATTCCATGAATTATGTGATTGCTTTGACGTGTGGACCTTTACCAATTACACTATATATAATTATATAATATAAATAATATTATGTCATAAGAATTATTTTTATAACCATATGTAATGTATTATATTTACGTTATCGTTTCAGTCAGTGGACGATCTACATTGGTATCTTTACCCCATATATACTGACAAATCGTGTGTTCGGATTAACTTTCGCGCACCTTGATAAATTTCATGGGATACCTGCGATCTCCCATCAGCAATATGTCCAAATAACTATGTCCATCAAAGCTAGAACGGATAGAAAGGATTTATATATACATACAACATCATATTTGTTTCCTATATATAAAAGCTTGTTTCATATGGTTGATGGGATATATAGACAAATATATTTCATCTTCTATGACGTGATTTTTATAATTTAGAATTTATATTGAATATGTTCCTTTGTATCATTTTAGGATCTATTAATTTTATAACAACTATTTTCAACAATATGCATGAAACTAAATAGCGATTTATAGATCACTTTTATTTGTGTGTTAGACAAATTTGACAACTAATTATCCTAAACGTACGAGTGAAATTGTTTGTCCTCGCTTAACTTTTAGTATACAAGTAGCCAAAAAGCAAACTAATGATGGGCAACAAATTGGCCTTTTATTGCAAATTCTCAACAAAATATGATATGCCAAATTAAAACCGCCAACAATTGGCCTCACTTTATCTCCCTAAAATCTAAATATTGGTTTCATAAGTTTTAAAATATTTAACAGATATCAGTTGAGAACACCAGAAATTAAAATACCCATTTAATATTGTATAATGTTGGCAAAAAGTGACAGGTTTAGTAGAATTAGTTGATGTGTGCCAAAGGTGGCCCGGACACCATGGTCATAAAAAATAAAAATAAAAACTTATCGACCATTTGATAATTACACTAAATCAGGCAACAAAATAAAAAAATTAAAGTGAGATATTATTTAAATTAAATGACCAATAATGATGCAATTAAAAGATACTCTATATACCTATCTCGTATTCATTGATTTGTTATTAAAATCTTTTGAATTTTTTTCTATAATTCTATATATAATATCGATAATGTATATGATTTAATTTACATTTTTAAAGTAGCGATGTATCACTTTGACTCTGGTACAAAACTTATCTATAAATAAGTCTTTTTAAAATTTGAAATTTGTAATATTTAAAAACATGATATGATACAAATTGTAATTGATAAAAGTAAGGTGATAATATAAAAATCTACATATTACACTTGACGTTGACGATGCATATAACTTGATTTTTTTTCACTCTCTTTACACTATGTATGTATATCACGAAACTTCCACATATAATTGGTGGACCCCGACCGACACCCATTCTCTTAGAGTTAGTGTGTTCATACTAAAAACTGGAAACAATAGTATATGAGTAGTGCGTTGTAAACAAAAGCAATAAATAAACTTTTTTAAAAGTGAAATAAATTATTAGTTTCGTTTTAGAGTTATTGATAGCCTGACAAAAAACTTCTCTACTTAACTAACTAAATTTAGACCCCCAATTTGCTACTGACAAGTAATCTCAAACGATTGTATGAGTATGCACCTCTTAATTAAAAACCGAGAGAAGTGTTGAAAACATTTCTAAGAATTTAGTAATGTATTTGCAAAATGAACGGGTATATTTACTATCAAGATAAAACTAATAATTCCTTCCATCTCTTTATAAAAAGGTGTTGTATATATAAGATCCTCAAGTTAGTCAGTTGTGTCAAGGAGGAAAAAAGAAGAAGATAACAAGTCGTTTTCACACCAATCCATATTATTCCCCATCATGTCACTATAAATATTTGTCTCTTCTTTCACGTACAGTTCAACCATTGCCCACCAATATCCCTTCTCCATTCTACTAATTATAGATACATAGAAATGGCAATATCAATCTTGTCATGTTTACGTATTTTCACATTAGTTATGTTTGTGCTTGAGCCTAATCGAGTGTTAGGCTCAAGACACTTTGGTTTCATTAGTTATGGCGACAATGGGGCGGGTATGTGTGCCTCCACTGTCGCCACTCATGGTTACAAATGCCAAGAATTTGAGGTATATATATATTTTATTTCTTCAATTATATATTTACTAGTTTGGGAATCTTAATTATATATGTGTCTCAGGTAAAAACTGATGATGGATACATACTAAGTGTACAAAGAATTCCACAAGGCCGTGTAGGAGGAGGTGGGCAAATCAGGCAGCCAGTTTTGTTGCAGCATGGAGTTCTTGTGGTAATAATTGACATATTCACACTTGCTCTTTTTATCTTCTAAAATTGTTAATAATTGTAAAGTTGCACACAACAATGTAGATTAATATCAACATCCTAGGCCTATAGCAAGTTTCACAAGGAGGTTGGGGGACTAGTGTCAGAGTCATGATCAAATATGACGCTTGCACAGTGTACTTCGTTAAAAAATAAATTAGTTAATAATAAGCGTTTGAGCCGACGTACAGATCCGATATTGGTGGAGTAAAACTCGGAGATAGCAAACTTTCACGATAAATTAAATATTATACTAAAAGAGTGATGATCATGATTTCTACTCATTATGATTTCTTAAGGTAGAAGGATATTTATAAGTCTGAAACCGACATTAAATATCTTCACCATTATGGCATCCAATACATTGCCAATTGTGTAATTGATTGTTGCCAATTATTTCAATCCAAAAGTAAATATCCATATAGCTAGTTAGTGGTGGACCTTGTGCCAATCATTTTAAAAAATGATATATATAGTTTAAAAAAAAAGATCGTTTTCTTATCGTCACTTAAATAATTATTTTTAAGGATGGTGCAACATGGTTGTTGAGTCCACCGGAACAATCCTTGGCGATGATGTTAGCAGATAATGGTTTTGATGTTTGGATTTCGAATACCAGAGGAACCAGATACAGTCGTCGTCATGTCACCCTTGACGCTAGAGATTCGGTATCGTCAATTTTCAAATTATTTTAAAAAAACATAAACATTATATTAATGATTATTGAATTAAGAAACAATTTGTTTGCAGGAATACTGGAATTGGTCATGGGATGAATTGATTGTTCATGATTTACCATCTGTTATTGACTTTATCTTCAAACAAACTGGACAGAAAATACACTATGTTGGTCATTCAATGGTATGTACGTTCGATCGATGAGATGGTTATACAATTAGTTTCAAATTTCATAGTCATAATACATATTAATGTAACAGGGAACTTTGATAGCTTTGGCATCATTCTCAGAAGGAAGAGAAATAGACAAGGTTAAATCAGCAGCATTACTCAGTCCAATTGCTTATTTGAGCCATATGACCACTGCACTTGGTGAAGTTGCTGCTAGAGCCTTTGTTGGTGAAGTTAGTATATATGTATATTTTATTCTGGTATAATATATAAATGTGTCTTTTAACTTAGTCTCATCTGATATCTATGTCCTCTAATTTTGGGTTTGCACAAGTGGAACTTAAATTCGTATAAAATTGAACAAATAGACATATTAATTAGACATCCTACATGACAATTTTGTATTATGTCATGTAGGACACGTGTGTCTACTTGTTCAATTTTATATAAGTTTAAGTGTCTACATATGCAGACCCAAAGTTAGAGGGCGTATATACCAACTGAAATCAAGTTGAAGGACATATTTATATATTATGCATTTTATTTATATATTACAATCCATCTCTCTTAATTATAAATATATTTATACATATATATTTGTGTGTCTCCGCAGATCACCACAATATTTGGTCTTGCTGAGTTTAATCCAAAGGGGTAAGTAAATTAAATAACTTCACTAACTCATCATTTTAATTTATTTTTTATACAATTCTTATATATATGGAGTATTATTTATTTTTTTATATTTATTTTTTAATTTGTAATTTGTTGGTTGAATTTTTTAGTGGACCTGTAAACAAATTGCTCAAGTTCTTCTGTGCTCAGCCAGGGGTAAATTGCTATGACTTAATGACTGCAATTACTGGTACTAACTACATTTACTTAATTAGTTAAGTCAATTAGAACTATATATTTTCACAAATACTCTACAACTTATCTTACATCTTGATTAAAGGGAAGAATTGTTGTTTGAATTCCTCCACCGTCGAGATTTTCTTGAATGACGAGCCTCAATCCACTTCAACTAAGAACTTGGTGCATTTGGCTCAGAGTAAGTTATCTTAATTATGTTATCAGAGTCAGATTCATCGTGATACTTAATTTAATTTAATGAGTGAATATATATTGATGCAGCTGTTAGAGATGACATACTTTCAAAATATGACTACGGAAGCAACTATAATTTGGAGCATTATGGTGAAACGAAACCTCCCAAGTATAATTTAGGCAACATTCCTCGTGATTTACCCTTATTTTTGAGCTACGGTGGGCAAGATGCACTGTCCGATAGCAAAGATGTTGAAACATTACTTGACTACCTAAAGTTTCACGATGTAGACAAATTGCATGTTCAGTACATCAAGAATTATGCTCATGCTGACTTCGTCATGGCAACCAACGCCAACGATCTTGTTTATAACCAAATTATTTCTTTTTTTAGGAACTATGCCTAGCTAAGACCCCTCATCAAAATTTGACCATGATGAGAATATGTACACAAAAATGTTCATGACAAAAATGCATGAACACACTAATTATTATTATTATTAATTTGAATACTATGAATTATTATTTAATTTTTGAGCAAAGAGTCTATCGAAAGTAATTTTTCTATTCCATAAAAATAAGAATAATGTATACACACCATCTTTTCCACACCCCATTCATAGACTACATTGTTGTTATGTTCAACTCAAACCTCATTTCTTTTATATAAAATATTCCGATAGATTGTAATAGTTTTATAATATTACAAAGAAAATAAGATACTAATATATTAGTGTTATTATAAAAAAAGTGAGATAAAAGGATAAAATGATTACTATGAACTCTCAAATCTTTTTTAGAAAATATTGGTAGCTAGTTCCTATGTACTTTTTTTTTATTTTTTTTATATTATATAGAAATCATCAAATTTGTCCATATTATTGTTATTAGCAAAATCTATAGTATTTTTTCTTGCTACATGAAACTCTAAAATGAAATAGGTTGATTCCACATATCTATTTTGGGAGGTCCATTAGGAAAATAGTTTTGTAATATGAGATATTTAACGAAACTTTTAGAAGATCAAAAATGTTTTTTCTTTTCAATCAATAATTAACTCTTTATTTATTTATTTATTAAAAAAGAGGTGTTTGGAAGCACTTTTAAAAAGCTTAATTAAATACTAATTGCTACAAAAATATTCTTAAAATTTATTGAATACAAAAAAAATATAATCGCAAAAAAGAAAGATTTTTAAGTTGATTTTAGTAGTTTAATTAAACCGCTAAATAAAAAAACCGGTTGTGATACCGGTCTGCCACCCGGATATATAGTGGGAAATAGATAAAACTATTTTATCCGTTCCCTGTAGAGAGACAACAATGGCGCTGAGCTTCTTCTCTCCGCCTGCTCTTCCAATCCATCGCATTACCTGTCAAGCTCTCTCCGTTGCTGTCCCATCAGTAGCAGTAGCAGTAGCACCTCTCCCTGTAAACCCTAATTCTTCCTTGTCCTGCGCCCTCAACTGCACTCATTTCCAATCGTACGTAAATTCTTCTCTCTTCTCATTATGTTTTGGTACCGTAATTTTGATATGATATGATATGATAATTTGGTATATATCATACCATGCGTAGCCCTATAGTAAGCTGTATACATAGTTTAAGTGGAAGACAGAGGTTTCATTTGCCTCAATATTTTGCTTTTTTGTTGAACTGCATCTAATTTGACAGGTGTTCTGGTTGTACTCAAGAGTACAATCTACATCATCCGGTTGTAATTGATGAAGCTATTGGTTTCTTCAACAAGCTCGGAATCAAAGATTTTTCCTTTGACTCCTGTAGATTAGTATGTAATCGCTTGCTTGCTCATTTTTCAAATTCTATGATTTTACGGCATCTATCACTTGTAAGCTAGATTAAATGTCTTGTGAATGCAGTGGGGATGGAGGTGTCGGGCTAAGCTGGCTATTCGCGGTTCATCCACCAACCCCTTGATTGGGCTTTATGAGGAGGGCACTCATAATGTTGTTGATATCCCTGATTGTAAATGTATGCTATTTGGATATTTACATATCTGCTTATTGTATAGACAATGTATAGAATTATCTAAGTCCGGCCTCTTTTTGCAGCTCATCATCCAAACATCAATGCTGCTGTTCAGCTCCTGAAGAAAGGCTTGTTCTTAATCCACCCCCCAATTTTTGTGAATGAATTATACATACTATTCCTTCTTCTCATTTGGATATTACATCCAGGGATAATTGAGTTGAATGTTGAACCATATGATGAAGATCAAGGCACTGGTGACCTGAGGTATGTTCAGGTGAGTAAAACATATAAGTTTTCAGAGGAAACATTTAGGTTGGTGAGATAGTTTGATGGAGATTTTTTGGTGTTTTTTATTTACTAAGGTGCTACTCCTTGTTGTGCAGATGGCCGTCACCACACATGATACCTCCCTTCCTATCCCGAAGAGATATAAGAATGGTTTGTACATGATATACTGAAAAAGAGGCTTATGATTATTCTTTGATGGTGTTGATAGAAATTCTCTCATTTCAGGTAAAGTGCAGGTCTCTTTGGTTTGGAATTCGAGAAGCGAGAATTCAGCTAACACTGGAAAATTAAATGCTTTAGCCAATGTAAGAAATTTATGTTAGCAATACTAGATTTCGTCATCAATGAATTACATTAATTTTACAGAATCTAACTTGCTATTGTAGTTCCTATGGGGCAACGGTGGGCCAAAGAGAAAAGTTCATTTAATTCATTCAGTTTGGGCTAATTTCCAGACATTATCAAATAATGTGAGCAAATATCTCTCTCTCTGAATGGATGTCAATAATATATGATTGGAACTTTTAGCTCATAATTTGGCCAATATGAGGTCCTTTCGTACACTGTGTGAGATCTAAACAAAAGCATGCTACTAATCATAGCTCGTTTACTTACCTTAAAGTATCCCATCAATTTATTTCTTGGTTTCCATTTCCTAGCCGATGCAAAATTGAGATGCATAGCTTGTAGTCTGTTTCATTTTTCCTAGCCGATCCGAAATTGAGATGCATAGCTTGTAGTCCGTTCATTTTGCAGTGTCTATCTCTTCAATTGGGAATAAATGTTTTTTTTTTTATGTTAAAAAACAACTAAACCATATAGCTTTTTTAAATGAAAAAGTTAAAGCAACTTAATGGTTTTGGTGCTGTCATTTTTTCAAATATACTCTCTTCATACTTGCAGGTATGTTAAATTTGTTAGCTCAAGTTTCTGTAAAAGGAGTAGTTCACCGTGTTAAATATGAGCTTCTTATAAAAGTTGGGAAATTGGCGGTGGAGTTTTGTGGCTGGCTAATGAATTTAAGACCCCTTCTACCCGTTCCAATTATAGAAATAGACCTCCCGTTCCATGAAATGGATGAGATACATGGCTCCTAAATTGAAGGGAGTAGTTTCATAGAGAAAATAAAACTCTTGCTCCTTGGCGAGGTTGCATGAAGTGAAGATATTTTAGTTTTGGCATAATACATAAATATGCCCTTTTACTTGGTTTCAGCTGACATCTATCCCCTCCGACTTTGGGTGTGCACAAGTAGACACTTAAACTTGTATAAAATTGAACTTGTATGACATAAGGACGCATGTGTCTACTTGTTCAATTTTGTACAAGTTTGAATGTCTACTTGTGCACACTTAAAGTTGAAGGGCATCAATGGCATTTGAAGCCAAGTTAAAGGGCACATTTATTTATTATGCCTTAAGTTTTTGCTTTTATTCAAGAACCTGGTAACAGGGAAGTCTCAACTTGACAACAAAAACCACAACACATGATAATTACAAATGGTTCTTGTAACTTTCTTGTTTTAAGGGTTACTGGAGGGTGAAGGCATCAAACATTCAGATTCTTAAGGTTGTGATCCTGGCTTTGTGCTCCCTATACCGTCTTGTCCAACAGAACTGCAAAGTTATTTGAATGTAGATACTGAACTACATTGGCGCCTTTTTCTTTTAATAGGTTACTGAACAGTGTAGTTTTACTTGTCACATCTCCATGATTTTTTTTTTTTTGAAACTGGTAAAGTTCTTTCACATCTCCATGATTTCGAACAAAGTCAATGAGAAAGACTTGTGAATTTCCTATCTTATGCATGAAAAATTATTTGAACGTTCTTGCTCATATAAGACTCTTTCTCGGTTTGATATATAAGAACTTGGTGTTAGTGTACCTATTGTGATATCAGCTATGTCAACTGGATCATAGTCTAAGACTCCTCAAAAGTAAGTTGCTTCTTCAGAGTTTAGCCAGTGTGCTTTAGATTATTATACAGATTTTAGTAGATCAAATATTGTGAATAACAAACGTCAATACCATTTGTATTGTTGCATGCAAAATTTATCAAGACTTCTCCTTTCCAGATTCCGCTAAACCTTGTCAGCTGCGCTGCTAATATTGAACTAATCTACTGTATTTTGATATCTTGATAAGAGTGCCACAGTTTGTTGATATCTTCTTGCTGGCGTGCAGATTATATTTGGAAACAGATGGAGACATTTGTTAGGGGAAAGAGATTTCTGGGAGCACATTGGAGGGATTGATGTCTCTTTAGCTCCATCAAGCTTTGGGCAAGCAAATACGCGGGTAGAACTCCTAAAAATGGATCTTATTTGTTTTTTTCTTAAAGGAAAGATCAATCATGTTTTATAGCATTTCCTTGAGCTCCACTTAAGTAGCATAGACGAGACATAGAACAGATTTCATGGATCAAGCACGATAATGGATTGTTCCAGCCTGAGTCTTCTATGAATAAGGTTCTCAGTACTCCAGAAAATTTAGACACGGCAGGAATAAGCATCCATGAATCCTTATTACATGCCACTTATCAGGAAAAAAGAATAGAATCTTTATTCTGTACATTGGACGTGTCTTCTTTTGGGTAAATAACTTAGTTTCATTCTTTTCCTACCTTCTTCTGCTTCTGGTTTTAGTCTTGGGCCAATCAACAACTTCTGACCTTGCAATGGCTTGTTTTTGATGATTACTTTCTTATTTTAGTTTACACTAAACCCACTTAAGGATGACCTAAACTTGGTTTGAGCCACAGAACATGCAATTTTCTAGGGGCATATTTCTCATCATCATCTTTTTCTTATTTTGGTAACCCACCATACAACCTTGACCGATTTTCCCATTACCACACGTTTTCCCTCGATTTTACTTAATTTGTTTGTCATTCTTCAGGCTTTTGATTCTTTGCTGCGGAAGTTACAGAAATATGTCCCTCAAGGTGCATCAGTTGTTGATCTCTATGCAGGAGCTGGTGTAATTGGTTTGTCTTTGGCTGTTTCAAGGAAATGCAGGTCGGGATAATAGTCCTCTACCCCTTTTATTGACCTACTGTCTGTTTTAGTCAGTCCCAAAAAGATTAATCTCTCTGGAAATGGAAAATTCTATCATATTCAAAAATTGAAGTTAACAGTTGATAAAATCACTTCGTACTATTTCAATTATTTTTCCATGTGCATTATTTTGAATTTGATGTGACATTTTTACAACATTTTCATTTCTCTCCCTTATGTGGATAAATATCCGTTCACATCTTCTAGGTATAGTTTTAACACATCTATAGCGAACTTAGATCTGATAAGTTGTCTGAAGATAACATGTCTGAACTCCCCTCTTTTAATTTATGTTTAAACCTTAAAGTCAACTAAGTCAATCGAATTTGGACAGAGTCAGTTTCAAAGCACTTCCAATCAATTCTCTTAACTTGAACAGTATAACTCCAAGATTCCTAAGAAGTTGTTTTCTTCTCAGGTCAGTTAAATGTGTTGAGGTTAACAAAGAGTCCAGGCAATCTTTTGAGAAGACAGTGGAGCGCTTGCCTACAAATGTCGAAAGCAATATCAGCTGGCACCATGCAGACGCTTCAATAGTAAGTCTGAACAAGTCAATTACATATGTCATCACAAACATATGATTTCATGACAAACATGCACCACTTTGTCTTTAGTCGCATAAACTTGTCTGCAATTTCACTTCAATATATGGTTTTTGAGATCTATTTATGTGTTCATACGGATACTGAGAAACACACTTCTGTTTTATCATGTACATCTACACATAGATTTTTGTCTTGCAAGTATGATAGAATTGATTCAAGAATAGATAGGATGTAGCATTACAAAATTACATGGGACATACTGCAGTAGGAACGTGACCATCTACTCAAAATGCACCCTCAGCTAAGACTAGTAGCCAATGGTATTTCAATCATGGTGCACATGCCTACACCTAGAAGTTCTAAGCAGAGCAATGCATATGTCCTACACAGATACTTGAAAGGGATCTGCTTATTGTGAAAGGCTCTATTGTTACTTACTTTCCGAACAAACTGCAGACTATTACTAATCCCGTTTCAGTAGACACTTTTGCCAATTGTAACCCCGACTATCTTGGATAAGCTATTGTAATTCAGTAGGCCATGCATCAAATTATCTTCTCATCAAGCTATTTTGGACTGCCCTGTATACTTCTGCAGCTATTCTGTATTAGTATCATAGAAAAACAGCTTGATTAAGTGGAGTTTCCCCATTTCGGAAGTTTTGTCTTAGTAGCCAATCTGGTCCTACATAAAATCCACAAAATGGAGCTACATCGTAAGAGTGATGATAATTGTATTCCAATCAACCTTGGTCACTATCATCCTCAAGTAGAAGTAGTACTTTGATTGGGAAACCTGATGCAATTCTGAAAATTACCTCATAGGTTCTCTATTATTGGAAGAACTGCCTTAATGAGTCTTCTAAGTTCAATTTTCTTCCACTTGGCCAGTTCCGTTTCACACTTTGGTGAGTTCACTCACAGTGGTGACATTGGCAGTACATGTGTATGTCTGTTTCTTTATTCCCTCTTCTTTAAGTTTGGAAAAGCAGCAACATATGGAGAGCTGTTGATTCACTCTGTAAAAAGTAGGAAATAGGAAAAAGAGGTCAGTGCTTCGCTAATTTCTGCGGTTAATTAAACTGTATAAGGTTATCATTTATTTGCTTCATCATAGATAGCATTATCTGGAGAAAACTCTACTGGTGGAAACTTTGCAATGTCTTCGTAGACTCAACTTGTTTTAATCTTCTTTTCCAGACCTAGAACTCCGTTGGTATGCTGAATATCTGTATATGATTTTGATGGTGTGTATAAGTTTCACTTGAACTTACAACTTGCATAGGAACCAACTTCATGGCTCTTGGGATCGGATGTTGTTGTGGTTGACCCTCCGAGGAAAGGACTGGACCCGTCCTTGGTGAAGGAACTACGGCACATCTCAGCAGTGGAACTCAGAACATCTAAAAGGTGGAGTGAAGGGAAATTCTATGAAGTAAATTGGTTGCTATATATGTTATGAAAATTCACGATCATTGATGTACTACAGCATTTGAGGATGCTCCTGTCATTCACATATGTTTTATTTGTTATGTTAGACCTGAAAAGGTCAAAGACGAGAAGAGACCGTGGATCCTGCGTGCCAGAGAAGATTCAATTCAAATTGAAAGCACAACTGTACATGAAGAAAATCAATCATTGCCTCAAACGCTTATCTATATTAGCTGTGGCTGGGAAAGTTTTAAAGAGGTATATGTGGCTTTAAATTCATATTAGAAAATTCAGATTGAGATGCAGCTCTTTGATCTTTCTGTCTTCATACAATTTGTTTGAACTATCATTCAGTTCCATCAAGTTTTTGGATCATAAGATGCCATAAAACTTTGAGTACTGAATTATGTCATCTTGAAGCTGATGATAGGCCCTTTTTTCATGCAGGATTGCTCGTCACTGCTAGCTAGTAAGGAATGGCATTTGCATAAAGCCCATGGCTTTAATTTCTTTCCTGGAACACAAAGGTTTTGCCTTTCCCTTAGTCCTACAGACAAGTTTAAACTTGTATTTGTTTCAACTAACATTAAATTTCATCCAACATGGTTACAAAATAACTTCTATTATTTATTATTGCCATTCACGTATATGCATAATAAACACAACTGCTTGAAGGAAGAAACTCTGTGCTGCACAAAAAGTTGTGAATTGTCTTCCAGCATAGTGTTATATCCGTGCCACTATGGAGAAGAGGATGGAAGATTCTCAATCACTGCTCACAAATACTGACATTTCTGTTCACATCACTTCTATGTGGAAATTGCTACTCTATGTAGTGTTAGATGTGTTGAAGGGACTTACTAATTTTGACTAAGCCTGTCGTTAGGACATTTCTAAATTTGAGATTGTGCGTTGTTGGTCACTGATTGTTGAGAAATATAGGTCTCAACTGGAACTCAGCAATCCCATTGGTGATAGCAAGGGAATGAAAGACATCACAGAAGATCAGTAGGTTGAAGGGCTGGGGTTCGTATATGCTCACTAAAGACACCAAAAAGAAAGATTTGTTTTTTCTATTTAGGACATAGATAATTCTTGTTAAATAAGTGTTCCCCTTACCTTTTTTTTCCTTTGTTTTATTTTTAAACTCCTCTTCCTTATGCATATTGTTATCTTCTTGTTTTTCTAGATCCTGTCCCTTGCTTTGTTGGTAGTGCTTTTGCTTGAAGCTTCATTCTTTTGACAGCTTTGGTGATCTTTTAATCTAACTGGATGCAGTATTGAGATTCTAGCTGTGTTTAAACGAGGCAGAGGAGCTAGCACCAAGAAGAAGAAATCTGGAAAAAAGCAAAAGAGACCCCACTGAAGAATTCAGTAAAAGAAAGGCCAACAATAAAGCTCATATTCGACTGAAGTAAATTACAAGGAACAGAAGGGTAGAGAGGAGGAGGCGTGCTCTGAAATTTTTTTGAAGGCAGAAGATCAATCCTCATGATTGCTGTTCTTACCTTATGGGTCAGTCAATGTGACTCTCGCGTGCCCAAGTGTCCAACTGCTGTATAATTTACTAGTGTGGAAGTCATTTGGTGTGTAACCAAGAATGTTTTGTTTCACTCATTTCTGGTCTCACATCCATAGCATTGTATTTTGCAAGAAGCAAATAGTGCTGGGGACTGTTTTGGGTAGAGAGGTATTCATGATTTCATGTATAGCAGAAAATAATCTTTTTGGCTCTTCAAGCATCTTCCTGGCCTTTCAGTTTGTTCTCTCAATTGTTTCTTTTCTTATGTTGCTATGAGTAACGGAGCAGTTGGACATCTGGATGCTTTGTGTGACGAACGTAGAATAGTAGCTATATTGTTGCTCTTAACTCTATGCTATGCAAAATGAGTGATGCACTTAAACAGTTCTTCTAAAGCAATTTCTGAAAGGAAATTGGATGTGGTCAGACATCAATACTGTTAGTTTTCCTTTCTCATGTTCATGGGTCTTTGAAGATCGTGTCAAGAGTCTGAGCACAAATGCAGGATATTTGTGGCTGCTGGTCAGTTTTACATGTTGATGACCCTGTTGGTGATACACATAGTTCATGACTACAAATTCAGATCATTGAACTACAATGGGAAGTAGACATCAATTCATTCAACTGCTGCGGTGGGTTTAAATTCCATGTAAATCTGCGCACAACCAGCTGGACTTGTACCCTATAATACCGCAACAATGCATGCTAGGAAGATGCATAAAAGAGGACTACAAAAAACCTTCTAAAACAATGCAAACTTGGAAGATTTAGAATACACTGTTTCATATGAGAGTGTGGAGTGAAATATATATTTATCTTAACACATAGTACTTGGTTTTCACACACATATATACATATACATAATGTTCGAGCTGATAGTCGTAAATTGTGATTCTACTGAACCACTCTAGATTTACTGTAAACCATACACAAGAAGTACTTTTTCCTGGTTTACATCCACAAAGTAGAGTCTCCTCCAGCCTTTACTAACAACTCCACTGAATCCAATCTGAGATTTTAAGAAGAATAGATAGTACCTAAAACATTTACAGAAAACTTTGAATTCTTAGACATTAGTGCATAAAGAGTAATCCATATACTATACCTGTATATTTACATGTATTCAGCTCCAATGTTCATTCTCCTGAAGCGCTAAACTTTTTGCACAGAATTCACCTGTATTGCACGCTGAAGAAGTGACCTATACTCTTGACTTCTTGACCATTCATCAATCTCGCGTGCACGTAAAACAGGGAGTGGATGTGAAAGTTGCCTTGTTTGAGCATTTCTAAAGAGAATTTGTTGAATTTAAAAAGAGTTACGAAAATAAGAAAATTGCAAGCCAAACTATCACAGAGTTATATTCACCTAATATACCACCCGACTGGGCTTGATGATGCTTTGTCATAAGAGCGAGCTTGCTCTAAGAATGCATCCACATTCAGTTGATCCGACAGAGATGGGCAGCCGCCCGCTAATTTCATTAGTACTGAAACAACCACCTCTTGTGGGAGCATGACAAAAGAAAAGGAAATTCATGCATAAGATTTTCTGATGTGGTTAATGCCCTTAAACTGAATTTACTATTCGGGTTTCATCTACCTTTGGATCTTGAGCAACAAGAAGTGCTGCACGATCACAGGTGAGTTCTGCTGCTCGAAGCCAGCGTAAGAGCTGTTCTTCTAGTCTTTGAGCAATCAAACTGCCAACACCTGTGGGTAAAAAGATTTCAAAATCATTTGTAACTGAAATATGTCCCTCTTTTTGCTTGCAGCTACACAACTAATCCCAAAAAATGCATACTGGCAGCTAAGGAGCAATACACTAAAGCATCCTATCCTATCTGAGTTTACCCCTTGTACTTTAGACAGCTGTCCGTAGCATCATAAGGGGGACCCCCTTTCGAGGTACAAGAAGAGTACGATACAAAGGAGGTTGGTCTTCGAGTCGAATTCCATACAAGCATTAAGATGAAATACTATGAGCCCTAATGCCCTTAATCATAAACATTTTGTAGCATTAACTTTTTTTTGATAACCGAAACATTTTGTAGCATAAACTTTTGGGCAAACAAAGTCTCACATATATGTTGTGAACAAGTTTTTCAGTTTTGAATCATCAAATCTGAACAACAATCTTTTTGTTCACCATGCTTACACATGAGACCATCAGGATGTTGATAAAAATATCCATATGCCAAACGAAAGATGCTTTAAAATAGAAAACATAAGGGCAAAAACTTTGCAACAACACTTACCTGCCATGTAATGTTTTACATTTTCTTATATATGATATACAATTTACAATGCAAAGAGACTCTAGACAGATTCACGTTGAAGCACTTCTATAAGTATCATGCGATTTCAAATATTCCAGGAATATTTGTTGCTGATAATCAATATAAATTGACTTAGGATATGTATTGTTTAACTTCTGCATTGCAACCCTTTTGACTGTTAATTTACCAGAAGTGGCTGGATTATCTGCTACTTCCATGTTCATTTCACCATTTATGTGTTATGCAAAGTAGAATGTAAGCCATACCAGGAACAGTGTAGGCCCCAAGAGTGAGAATATTAGCAAATGTCAACCACACACCATGATCACATTTCAGATGACCTAACTCATGAGCCAAGACAGCCTGGAAAGAATAACAAAGAACATAAAAGAGGCAAATCAAACGCATGCAGCAAGAATTATTAAGACAAGAAAAGTAATGCTTAAACCCGAGCTTGATAACCCAAGTTAGCTAAGAATGATTTGATGCACGAAAAAATAAAAGAAAAGACAAATCGAAGTAGGTTAAGATCTTCAAATAATGCTTAAGCCTTCCATAGGGATACATACACTAAGAAAAATTTCCAAGAAAATCATTCTTCTTGCAGTAGCTAAACTGATACATGCCTTCGTTCGGAATCGCATACAAGAACCACAAGCAGATACTAACAGCACTCATTTGAAAGTTAATGCAAATCAAATATAAAATGTATACCTGCAATTCCTTTTGACTGAGCAGCTCCACAAGGCTTGTATGAACCACTACAAAAGGCTTTTTACCACTGACAGCCAGGGTATATGCATTGGGTACAGGACTTTGACGTATATACAAGTCAGGAGCCTCAATATTGAGTATTCTAGCAGCCTCAACCACTAAGTAATGAAGTTCAGGTAGCTGAAAGACATGCTAAATCAGTTAGATGAGTGAAGATCTCTCTAACCTCTTTATTTTTTAAGACCAGGATGCACTGGATGTTGAGAATCTTATGTTACTAGGTGATTTTTCATTATTTCCATAGATAATTCCACTAGACAAGTAATTAAGCATCCACAGAACGAAGTGACCTAACAGTTAGATGCAAAATGAATAACCTGATTTTCCGAAACAAGAACTGACGTCCCTATGTTCTCCAGAAGCATAATTTGCTCTGAAACAGTCCCTGAAATATTAGACAGCAAAATTAGTGGTTGTAGTAATACTAATACCCCATTTGCACACTAGAAAACTAAGACAAGTCATCATTGAGTTACCTAGTAAGGCTTTTCCAATGTCGTTGAGACCAGGTATTGCTCTCAAAAGCAACGTATTCTGTTAAGGCAATTAAACATGAGAAAGAACATCTAAACAGCAGCAGCAGCAGCAGGAAAAAGGGGAAGAAGAATGACCTGTCTGTCAAGAGGATGCCTAAAATCGTCTGCATCAAGATCACGAAACGTGAGGGAGGCTGCTCGACATACAAAAAGGCTCAATCTTTGCTTCCGAAATCCAGTAATCGGAGGTTTAATCTTACAACTGAGAACCGATGGGGAGAAGCAGAGTGAAGCCATTGAACAAGAAGATGAAGAGACTTGTTTTGTTGCTCACCACACCCCTACTCTTGCTCACATCAATTTTTTCTTAATATCTCAATTCATTTGTTTGGTTCCTCATATAATTGGGGCATAGACTTGTTCTCACTAAAAAGAGAGAAAAAAAAGAAAAAAGGAAAAAACTACGTAATTAGATATACTTTACTATCTTATATAATATTATCACTTATATTTGTAAAATATGTAATATTTTACTATTAATTAAGTTTTTCTATCATATATATTGAAAAAAATATATTGAAGAGTAATTTGCTTATCTTGTTTGGATGATTGTTACGTGTTATATTGTTAGTTTTTTTTTTATGGTTACTTAAATTCAATTGTATTGTATCGTTTAAATCTACAGTTAAGTAATGAAAAAGATTCATTTTATGTAAAGATCGATTTGATGTGATTGCATGGTTACCTTGATATATATTTTTTTCTCATTTTATCTTTATTTATTATTTAATATTTATATTTCATTATTTTACCTACCTTTTTATAGTAGCTCTGCCTCATGCCTTACTTTTCTTGTAGGTTTATTATTCGAATTATAGATATGTGACATTATGTAACTATGGAGAACGATACAATCTATCTAAACATTGTATTCATTCAAAACAATACAGTACGATACAATGCAATACAATATATTATGAAATAATACGTAACAATCATCCAAACAAAGTGCAAGATAGTGGAGTTTGGCCAAAGAAAATAGAAGATTAAAAATAGAAAAAATACTTTTGAATTTGACATAAATTAATTATTAGTTTCATCTCCTACACTTAATTTTGATTTGATATATTTGAAGTCCAAATTCTAATAAAATTAAAAAAGTAATTTGAATAGAGGGGGGTGCACCCATGCCCAGGTGGCGGCTAATATGTTATCGAGGTGCAGTTTGTTGTGGATAAGGAGAAATAGTTGAATGGCAATGGTATCGAAGGAGGAATTTCTTCATCTCGTTGATCGCTTTGTTTTCCTCATTTGCCAACATGGTATGTATGTATGTACTTGATTTGCTTTTCTTCAACTAACTGTCTATTTCGCCTTTAGTTGCCTTTATCCTCAAATCAAATCAAATCATGATTTGCTGATGTCAAGCAAAGGACTATGGATGTTGTCAATCACAAACATGTTAACATTCATTTTCACTTTCATACCTAATCATGTCAATATCTTCCATGTTTATGATTCTACTTTGAAATCAAAAGATGGATATGCATGAAGCTGTTGCTATTACAACTGCTATCCAAGAGGAGATATTTTCAGAGATGGGAATTGGTGAGCTTTAAATCACTCAACAAATTAATCCAGACTATTTTTGAGTATGCAAATGCTTCTTTTGTGAAAAGAATAAGCATTTTGATTCTAACCATCTTGCTTGGTCCTTGCGTTTCAAAAAAAGAGATGTCAAGTTGCAAATTTGTTACAACCCGATTTTGTTAACGTAGTTCATGTATAATTCTTGCTGCTGATAGTACTATTTCATGACATTGTATATTTTAGCTTGGAATAACAAGCCATATTGCTCGATAATCCTGTTTTCATTGTTAGATTTGATTAAAAGATGGAACATTGCTTCTTTTCGTCGGTTTAGAAAAACTAATACTAACTTTTTTCCACTGGTTGAGAGGTTTACCGGCTCTGGGGATCATTTGACCTTTAAAATGTGACGTTTTGTTTTTGAGGGTTAACTGGGGAAAATGTAGTGTCATCTAGTATTTGGGGAAAATGCTTGCTTGATAGAGTTATATATAACCATTAGGAATTCCTTATTTCTTTGTTGCAGATCCACAATTTGGTCTTGCTTGCTTGGGAAAAATAAACATGACCTATGAGAATGATCGAGACCTGATGATTCGTTTTTACGAATTTGTTGCAAAGTAAGATCAGAATATTCCGTCTTTAAGGGTATTGTAGTGCATGTGCTCATTTCTGTATATCAATTTTATTCCTCTGTTTATTGTTAAGATGAACTTCTATATTGTGTTTGTTTTCACCTTTGGACCTTTTCAAGAAAATTTGTTGGCAAAGTGAGTGCTCAATAGGATATAATGCAGTGTATTTCTCTTATTTATTCAATAGACCATTAAGGCTACTCTTGCTAACAACTCGAGTACATATATAATGAATATTGAATTCTATAAAAGTAGCTGCCTAGGATTTTTTTCTTTATTCTACCTTCCATAAAAAGAAGAAATGGCTTGTGAAGAGGCCGAGCTTGGGCCGGACAGGTTTGCTGAAAGATTAACGATGCAACAGAATTTACAAGAGCAAGTAAGAGATCTCTTCTCTTGAGCTTTAATTATGTTATAGCTGTGATAGTAAGAGTGGATACAAATATTTTGACAACAACTGGAGATGCTGAAGTACATGTGCAACTTTCAACTAAATTTCATATTAAGACGATTTCCTCATGAATGAAGATGCTAACTTCATAAACAAAACATTGAAAAACATGAACTCTCTGCTTGATCAAGACATCAAGGAAAGTCAAATAAGTACCTGAAGCAATGGAGTATGTTGACCATGAGCTTTTGTCATCAAGAGTTTACAACTCTATGAAGGTGATGGAAGATACAAAATTATATTTCCACATAAATTAGCTATTTATTTTGGTCGTGGTACCAAATATTGTTCTTCTAAATTGATCTGCATGTTTGACAGATTCACCAGCAGATGAATAAGGCTAACTTTGATACTGAAGCTTCTGTGCTGACAGTGGAGCAGATACAGGATGTTGTTCGACGGAGAGTATCACCTTTGTTCCAGCCTAGATAATTGGAGGGAGCTCTCTTGGAGTTACTAATGTCATACTGGCTGCAAACTGGGGAAGCTGAGGCTCTAGTTTCAATTTTTTACTTGGAAGTAGCTTGACAGTTTACTTCATTTCGTTTATATTTGAAAGTCCATCTGATGTGGTGTAAGGTGAATTGTAGAGCGGTACAAAGGTTTCAATTGTACTTTTTATTGCATTAATTTTATGCTCTTACCTTGTCAAAAATACAATAAGAGTAGTTGGAAAGATGCATTCTCCATTTAACATTGCCATGTATTTACTAATCGTCCTCGTCCTCGTCCTCGTCCTCTTGGTGATATATATTTCCAGTTCCACCCCGGAAGCGATGACACAATATTTCCTTTGACAAGTTTACAACGTGAATGTTAAAAGGATTGGTAGGGGCTGAGGATAATCCCACTACCACTTGCTCATGTTGGTCTTTTCATTTTGGTTATTAATACTAGTCATATTGGGAAATTGTGCTTCTGCCTTTTGCTAGTAAATTGCATTACTGAATTTGCCTTCCATTTTTACTTGAAAATGCGAACATTTACCCCTCGAGACTAATGCACGAGTCATCACAGACGCCCCACACCATTAATAAGATTGTCACGGTTGCCCACAAAAATTTTTGGCCAAAAAGCCGTCGGGATCATATATCACCAAAATTTCAAGGACTATAGCACACGTAAAATGGAAAATTCAGTATTTCCCGCTCTGGGCCTCATTTGAGCTTGAAAATGCAGACGTTTACCCTACACACACCATTAATAAGATCACCAACACACACCTCTAATCACTGTTTTTTCCGTAGTGACACTATATATAATATTAGAACAAAAAATTACCTAAATACCTTGTGTGACTATTATTCTATATAAATAAAAATATAATAAGATAAATAAGCAAAACAAATTAAGGAGTTGACCGAAAAGATCTCAAAAAAATACCTATGATCAATAAAAAATTGCATCAAATGGATATCCGAGGAAAAATTTACGATCGTTTGAAGTCTCACCAAATTAGAGATTGAAACTTGAAAAAGTAGTTGTAAATTGGTGAAACTTCAAATGGTCATAACTTTGGCCTCAGATGTCCTTTTCAGGCAAGAGGAAGAGGAAGAGGAAGAGGAAGA
>NW_006239139.1:180138-180356 GCF_000226075.1 Solanum tuberosum | reverse complement strand
AGAGGAAGAGGAAGAGGAAAAGGAAGAAGAAGAAGAAGAGGAGGAAGAGGAAGAGGAAGAGGAGGAGGAGAAGGAGGAAGAAGAGGAGGAAGAAGAGGAGGAAGAGAAAGAAGAGGAAGAGAAAGAAGAGGAAGAGGAGGAGGAGGAGGATGAGGAGGAGAAGAAGAAGATGATGAGGAAGAAGAGGAGGAAGAGGAAGAGGAAGAGGAGGAGGAGGA
>NW_006239139.1:178055-178229 GCF_000226075.1 Solanum tuberosum | reverse complement strand
ACACGAAAATCGGCAAAATGGGGGGTTTATCTGCTCTGGGCTCATTTGACCTTCAAACTGGAACGTTTTTGCCATGAGGGCTAACTGGCTACATAGCTAACGTCTTAACGGTTGACCACGAAAATTTTTGGCAAAAATGAGGTCGGAATTCTAGATCACTAAAAAGTACATAGA
>NW_006239139.1:177240-177834 GCF_000226075.1 Solanum tuberosum | reverse complement strand
AAATGGGGGTTTACCTGCTCTGGGAACATTTGACCGTCAAAAAGGGACGTTTTGGCCGTGAGGGCTAAACGGCTCCATAGCTAAGGTCTTAACGGGCATCCACAAAAAAATTTGGCAAAAATCAGTTCGGAATTCCAGATCACCAAAAAAGATGGTGAACTTTAGCAATTGAAAATTGGTAAATTGGGGGGTTCCCCTACTCCGTGAGTCGTTTGAAAAGTTTCAACCCTTTCATTGGTAATATTACTATCAATCATTTTTCCTTTTGGAGGAAGAGGAAGAGGAAGAGGAGGAGGAGGAGGAGAAAGAAGTCGGAATTCCAAATCACCAAAATTTTCATAGACTATAGCATACGAAAATCGGCAAAATAGGGGTTTACCAGATCCGGGGGTCGTTTGACCTGTAAAATGGGACGTTTTGGCCGTAAAGGTTAACTAGCTCCATACTAAGGTCATAATGGATGTCTACGAAAAATGTTGGCTAAAATTATGTCGGAATTCATGATCATCAAAGAGTCCATGGACTATAGCACACGAAAATCGGCAAAATGGGGGGTTTACCAGATCCGGGGTCGTTTGACCTGTAAAATGGGAC
>NW_006239139.1:176899-177029 GCF_000226075.1 Solanum tuberosum | reverse complement strand
GCACATTTGAATTTCAAAATGGGACGTTTTGGCCGTGAGGGTTAACTTCCTCCATAGCTAAGGTCTTAACAGTCGTCGACGAAAAATTTTGGCAAAAATTATGTCGGAATTCCAGATCACGAAAAAGTTC
>NW_006239139.1:175330-176707 GCF_000226075.1 Solanum tuberosum | reverse complement strand
ACAAAAAATTTAATGGACTATAGCATACAAAAATCGGCAAAATGAGGGTTTACCAGATCCGGGGGTCGTTTGACCTGTAAAATGGGACGTTTTTGCCGTGAAGGTTAACTAGCTCCATACTAAGGTTATAACGGACGTCCACGAAAAATGTTGGCTAAAATTATGTCAGAATTCATGATCATCAAAGAGTCCATGGACTTTAGCACACGAAAATCGGCAAAATGGGGGGTTTACCTGATCCGGGGGTGGTTTGACCTTAAAATGAGACGTTTTGGCCGTGAGGGTGAACTGGCTCCATAACTAAGGTCTTAACGGACGTCCACGAAAAATTTTGGCAAAAATTATGTCAGAATTCCAGACCAACAAAAAGTCCATGGCCAATAGCACACGAAAATCGATAAAATGGAGAGTTTACGTAGCTCTGGGGTTGGTTTAAACATACAAAATGGGACGTTTTGGCCGTGAGGGCTAAACGGCTCCATAGACAAAATTCTTAACGGGCGTCCACAAAAAATTTTGGTAGAAATCAGTTCGGAATTCCAGATCACCAAAAAAGATGGTGAACTTTAGCACTTGAAAATTGGTAAATTAGGGGTTCCCTTGCTCCATGAGTCGTTTGACCTCTAAAATGGGTCATTTTGGCCGTAAGGGCCAACTGGCTCCTTAGCTAAGGTGTTAACGGACGTCCATGAATAATTTTGGCCAAAATGAGGTCGAAATTCCAAATCACCAAAATTTTCATGGACTATAGCATACAAAAATCGGCAAAATGAGGGTTTACCAGATCCGGGGGTCGTTTGACCTGTAAAATGGGACGTTTTTGCCGTGAAGGTTAACTAGCTCCATACTAAGGTTATAACGGACGTCCACGAAAAATGTTGGCTAAAATTATGTCAGAATTCATGATCATCAAAGAGTCCATGGACTTTAGCACACGAAAATCGGCAAAATGGGGGTTTATCTGTTCTGGGGATCATTTGAACTTCAAAATAGGACGTTTTGGCCGTGAGGGCTAACTGGCTCCATAGCTAAAATCTTAACGGACGTCAAAGAAAATTTTTGGCAAAAATTATGTCGGAATTCCAGATCACCAAAAACCCATGAACTATAGCACACGAAAATCGGCACAATGGGGGGTTCACCTGCTCTGGGGCACATATGACCTTCAAAATGGTATGTTTTGGCCATGAGGGCTAACTGGATCTATACATAAGGTCTTAACGGATATCCACGAAAAATTTTGGGAAAAATTATGTCGGAATTTAAGATCACCAAAATGTCCATGAACTATAGCACATTAAAATCAGAATAACGGGGGGTTTACCTGCTCTGAGGCACAATTGACCTTCAAAATGGGACGTTTTGGCCGGGGGGGCT
>NW_006239139.1:174758-175230 GCF_000226075.1 Solanum tuberosum | reverse complement strand
GCTCCAAAGCCAAGGTCTTAACGGACGTCCATGAAAAAATTTGGCAACAATTATTTCAGAATTCCAGATCCCCAAAAAGTCCATTGACAATAGCACATGAAAATCGGCAAAATGTGGGTTTACCTGCTCTGGGGCACATTTGACCTTCAAAATGGGACGTGTTAGCAGTGAGGTCTAACTGTCTCCATAGCTAAGGACTTAACGGATGTCCAACAAAAAAATTTTGCAAAAATTATGTCGGAATTTCAGATCATCAAAAAGTCTATGGACTATAGCATATTAAAATCGGCATAATTGGGGGTTTACCAGCTCTGGGGAACATTTGCCCTTCAAAATAGGACGTTTTGGCCGTGAGTGCTAGTCTGGCTACATAGCTAAGGTCTTAACAGACGTTCACGAGAAATTTTGGCAAAAAATATTACGAAATTCCCGATCAATATAAAGTTCATGCACTATAGCACACGAAAATCGG
>NW_006239139.1:172555-174432 GCF_000226075.1 Solanum tuberosum | reverse complement strand
AGTCCGAATTCCAGATCACCAAAAAGTCCATTGACTATAGCACACGAAAATTGGCAAAATGGGGGGTTTACCTGCTTTGGGAACATTTGACCTTCAAAATGGGATGTGTTGGCGGTGAGGCTAACTGGCTCCAAATCTAAGGTCTCAACGGACGTCCACGAAAAATTTTGGCAAAAATTAGGTCGGAATTCCAGGTCACCAAAAAGTCCATGAACTTTTGACCTTCAAAATAGGACGTTTTGGCCGTGAGGGCTATCTGGATACATAGCTAAGGTCTTAACGGACGTTCACGAGAAATTTTGGCAAAAAATATTACGGAATTCAAGATCACGAAAAAGTCCATTGACTATAGCACACAAAAATCGGTAAAATGTTGGGTTTAACTGCTCTGGGACACATTTGACCTTCAAAATGAGACGTTTTGGCCGTGAGGGTTAACTGGCTCCATAGCTAAGGCCTTAACGAATGTCCACGACAAATTTTGGCAAAAATTATGTCGAAATTCCAAATAACCAAAAAGTCAATGGAATATAGCACACGAAAATCAGCAAAAAATGGGGGGTTTACCTGCTCTGAGTAACATTTGACGTTCAAAATGGAACGTTTTGGCCATGAGGTTAACTGGATCCAAAGCTAAGGTTTTAACGGACGTCCACGAAAAAATTTGGCAAAAATTATGTCGGAATTCCAGATCACCAAAAAGTACATGGACTATATAGCACACGAAAATCGGCAAAATGGAGGGTTTACCTGCTCCGGCGGTCGTTTGACTTTGAAAATGGGTCGTTTTGTCCATGAGGGTTAACTGGCTCAATAGCTAAGGTATTAAAAGACGTCCACGAAAAATTTTGGCAAAAAGTCCATATACTATAGCACACGAAAATCGGCAAAATGGAGGGTTTACCTGCTCCGGCGGTCGTTTGACCTTGAAAATGGGTCGTTTTGTCCATGAGGGGTAACTGGCTCAATAGCTAAGGTATTAAAAGACGTCCACGAAAAATTTTGGCAAAAATTATGTCGGTATTCAAATCACCAAAAGGTCCATGGACTATAGCACGCGAAAATTGGCAAAATGAGAGGTTTACCGGCTCTGGGGCTCATTTGACCTTCAAAATGTGACGTTTTGTTTGTGAGGGTTAACTGGCTCCATAGCTAAGGTCTTCATTGACATCCATGAAAAATTTTGGCAAAAATTATGTCGGTATTCAAATCACCAAAAGGTCCATGGACTATAGCACGCGAAAATTGGCAAAATGGTGGGTTTACCTATTCTGGGATCGTTTGACCTTGAAAATGGTTAGTTTTGGCCTTGAGGGTCTACTGGCTCCATAGATAATGTCTTAACGGACGTCCACGAAAAATTTTGGAAAAAATTATGTCGGAATTCTATATCACGAAAAACTGTATGGACTATAGCACACAAAAATCACCAAAATGAGGGTTTTACCAGCTCAGGGGCACATTTGACTTTCAAAATAGGATGTTTGGTCAGTGAGGGTTAACTGGCACCATAGATAAGGTCATTATGGACGTCCACGAAGAATTGTGGCAAAAATTATGTCAGAATTCTAGATCACCAAAAGTCAATAGACTATAGCACACGAAAATTGGCAAAATGAGAGGTTTACCGGCTCTGGGGCTCATTTGACCTTCAAAATGTGACGTTTTGTTTGTGAGGGTTAACTGGCTCCATAGCTAAGGTCTTCATTGACATCCACGAAAAATTTTGGCAAAAATTATGTCGGAATTCCAGATCACCAAAAAGTCCATGGACTAGCACCCGAAAATCGGCAAAATTGGAGGTTTTCCTGCTCTGGGTCACATTTGACCTTCAAAATGGGACGTTTTGGCCGTGAGGGCTAAGTGGCTCCATACCT
>NW_006239139.1:166190-167110 GCF_000226075.1 Solanum tuberosum | reverse complement strand
AATTCCAGATCATCAAAATGTCCATGGACTATAGCACACGAAAATCGGCAAAATGGGGGGTTTATCCGCTTTGGGGATCATTTGACATTTGACCTTTAAAATGGGACGTTTTGGCCGTGAGGGCTAAATGGCTCCATAGCTAAGGTTTTAATAGACGTCCACAAAATTTTTTAGCAAAAATGACGTCGAAATTCTAGATCACCAAAAAGTTAATGGACTATAGCACACGAAAATTGGTAAACTGGGGGTTTACCTGATTCGGGGGTCGTTTGACCTTGAAAATGGAACGTTTTGGCCGTGAGGGCTAACTGGCTTCAAAGCTAACGTCTTAACGGATGGCCCCGAAAATTTTGGCAAAAATTATGTCGTAATTTCAGATGACCAAAAATTCAATAGACAATAGCACACAAAAATCGGTAAAATGTGAGGTTTACCTGCTTTGGGGCACATTTGACCTTCAAAATAGGACGTTTGGTCCGTGAGGGCTAACTGGCTTCAAAGCTAACGTCTTAACGGATGTCTCCGAAAATTTTTGGCAAAAATTATGTCGTAATTTCAGATGACCAAAAATTCAATAGACAATAGCACACAAAAATCGGTAAAATGTGAGGTTTACTTGCTTTGGGGCACATTTGACCTTCAAAATGAGACGTTTTGGCCGTGAGGGCTAACTGGCTCCATAGCTAAGGCCTTAACGGACGTCCACGACAAATATCGGCAAAAGTTATGTCGAACTTCCAGATTACCAAAAAGTCCATGGACTATAGCACACGAAAATCGGCAAAATTGGGGGTTTACCTACTCTGGGGAACATTTGACCATCAAAATATGACGTTTTGGCCATGATGGCTAACTGCCTCCATAGCTAGGGTCTTAAGGAACGTCCACGAAAAATTTTGGCAAAAAAAATGTCAGAAATC
>NW_006239139.1:163935-164943 GCF_000226075.1 Solanum tuberosum | reverse complement strand
CGAGAAATTTTGGCGAAAATTATTTCGGAATTCCAAATCACCAAAAACTCTGTGGATTATAGCACACGAAAATCGGTAAAATGGGGGGTTTACCTTATTCGAGGCACAATTGATTTTCAAAATAGGACGTTTGGTCCGTGAGGGCTAACTTGCTTCAAAGCTAACGTCTTAACGGATGTCTCCGAAAATTTTTGGCAAAAATTATGTCGTAATTTCAGATGACCAAAAAGTCAATAGACAATAGCACACAAAAATCGGTAAAATGGGGGGTTTACCTTATTCGAGGCACAATTGATTTTCAAAATAGGACGTTTGGTCCGTGAGGGCTAACTGGCTCCATAAATAAGGTCTTAAAGGACGTCCACGAAAAATTTTGGGAAAAATTATGTCGGAAATCCAGATCACCAAAAAGTCCATGGACTATAGCAAACGAAAATCGGCACAATTGGGGGTTCACCTGCTCTGGGCACATTTCACCTCCAAAATAGGATGTTTTGGCCGTGAGGGCTAACTGAATCTATAGATAAGGTCTTAACGGACTTCCACGAAAAATTTTGGGAAAAATTATGTCGGATTTCCAGATAACCAAAAAGTCCATAAACTGTAGCACACGAAAATCGGCAAAATGTGGGGCTTACCTGCTCTAGGCTCATTTGAACTTCAAAATGGGACGTGTTGACAGTGAGGGCTAACTGTCTCCATAGCTTAGGTCTTAACGGACGTCCATGAACTTTTTTTGCAACAATTATGTCGGAATTTCAAATCACCAAAAAGTCTATGGACTATAGCACATTAAAATCGGTATAATGTGGAGTTTAACTGCTCTGAGGCACATTTGACCTTCAAAATGGGACGTTATGGACGATAAGGTTATCTGGCTACATAGTTAAAGTCTTAACGGACGTCCATGAACTTTTTTTGCAACAATTATGTCGGAATTTCAAATCACCAAAAAGTCTATGGACTATAGCACACGAAAATCGACAAGTTGTGAGGTTAACCTGTTCT
>NW_006239139.1:163718-163799 GCF_000226075.1 Solanum tuberosum | reverse complement strand
ACTATAGCACACGAAAATCGGCAAAATTGGGGGTTTACCTACTCTAGGGAACCTTTGACCTTCAAAATGGAACGTTTTGGC
>NW_006239139.1:162372-163364 GCF_000226075.1 Solanum tuberosum | reverse complement strand
GGCAAAATGTGGGTTTACCTGCTCTGGGGCACATTTGACTTTCGAAATAGGACGTTTTAGCCGTGAGGGCTATCTGGCTACATACCTAAGGTATTAACGGACGTTCACGAGAAATTTTGGTAAAAAATATTACGGAATTCCAGATCACCAAAAATTCCATGGACTATAGCACACAAAAATCGGCAAAATGATGGGTTTACCTGCTCTGGGACACATTTGACCTTCAAAATGGGACGTTTTAACCGTGAGGGTTAACTGGCTCCATAGATAAGTCCTTAACGGATGTCCACGACAAATTTTGGCAAAAATTATGTCGGAATTCCAGATCACCAAAAAGTCCATGGACTATAGTACACGAAAATCAGCAAAATATGGGGTGTTCACCTACTCTGGGAACATTTGACCTTCAAAATGGGATGTTTTGGCCGTGAGGGCTAACTGGCTATATAGATAAGGTCTTAACGGACATCCACGGAAAAATTTGGCAAAAATTATGTCGGAATTCCAGATCACCAAAAAGTCCATGAACTATAGCACACGAAAATCGGCAAGATGTGGGGTTTACCTGCTCTGGGGCACATTTCACCTTCAAGATGGGACGTTTTGGCCATGTGGGCTAAGTGGCTCCATAGCTAAGTCCTTAACGAACGTCCACGTCAAATTTTGGCAAAAAGTTTGTCGAAATTCCAGATCACCAAAAAGTCCATTGACTTATAGCACACGAAAATTGGCAAAATGTGGGTTTACCTGCTCTGGGGCACATTTGACCTTCAAAATGGGACGTGTTAGCAGTGAGGGCTAATTGTCTCCATAGCTAAAGTCTTAACGGACGTCCACAAATAATTTTGTTAAAAAATATGTTGGAATTTCAGATCACCAAGAAGTCTATGTACTTTAGCACATTAAAATCAGCATAATGGTGGGTTTACCTGCTCTGGGGATCATTTGACCTTCAAAAATGATACGTTTTGGCCGTGAGGGCTAACTTGCTC
>NW_006239139.1:162029-162235 GCF_000226075.1 Solanum tuberosum | reverse complement strand
AGATCACCAAAAAGTCCATTGACTATAGCACACGAAAATCGGCAAAAATAAGGGGTTTACCTGCTCTGGGGAACATTTGACCTCCAAAATGGGACGTTTTGGCAATAAGGGCTAACTGGCTCCAAAGACAAGGTTTTAACGGACGTCCACGAAAAATTTTGGCAAAAAATATGTCAGATAAATCCAGATCACCAAAAAGTCCATGG
>NW_006239139.1:160564-161717 GCF_000226075.1 Solanum tuberosum | reverse complement strand
TGGGGCACATTTGACCTTTAAAATGGGACGTTTTGTCCTTAAAGGCTGAGGGGCTCCATAGCTAAGTTCTTAACGGACGTCCACGAAAAATTTTGGCAAAAATTATATCGAAATTCCAGATCACCAAAAGATCCATGGAATATATCACACGAAAATTGGCAAAATGTGAGATTAACCTGCTCTGGGGGTCGTTTGACCTTGAAAATGGTTCATTTTGGCCAGGAGGGTTAACTGGCTCCATAGCTAAGGTCTTAACAGACGTCCACGAAAATTTTTGGCAAAAATCTTGTCAGAATCCAGATCACCATAAAGTCCATTGACTATAGCACACGAAAATCGGCAAAATGGGGGGTTTACCTCATCCGGGGAACATTTGACTTTCAAAATGGGACGTTTTGGCCGTAGGGGCTAACTGGCTCCATAGCTAAAATCTTAACGGATGTCCACAAAAAATTATGGCAAAAATAATGTCGGAATTTCAGATCACTAAAAAGTTCATGGACTATAGCACACGAAAATCGGTAAAATGAGAGGTTTACCTGTTCATTGGCTCATTTGACCTTCAAAATGCGACGTTTGCTCTGTGAGGGACAACTGGATCCATAGATAAGGTCTTAAAAGACGTGCACGAAATTTTATGACAAAAATTTTATCGGAATTCCATATCACTAAAAGTCCTTGGACTATAGCACACGAAAATTGGTAAAATGGGAGGTTTACCTGCTCTGGGAACATTTAACCTTCAATATGGGACGTTTTGGCCATGAGGGATAACTGGATCCATAGCTAAGGTCTTAACGGACGTCCACGAAAAATTGTGGCAAAAATTCTGTCGGAATTACAGATCACCAAAAAGTCCATGGACTATAGCACACAAAAATCGATACAATAGGGGGTCCACCTACTCTGGGGAACTTTTAACCTTCAAAATGGGATGTTTTTGCCGTGAGGGCTAACTGGCTCCATAGATAAGATCTTAACGGACGTTCACAAAAAATATTGGCAAAAATTATGTCGAAATCCAGATCACCAAAAAGTCCATGGACTATAGCACAAGAAAATCGGCAAAATTGGGGGGTTTCCTTCTTTTGGGCACATTTGACCTTTAAAATGGGACGTTTTGGCCATGTGGGCTAACTGGCTCCATAGCTAA
>NW_006239139.1:159494-160511 GCF_000226075.1 Solanum tuberosum | reverse complement strand
ACTCCATAGCTTAGGTCTTAACGGACGTCCACGAAAAATTTTGGGAAAAATTATGTCGGAATTCCAGATCACCAAAAAGTTCAAGGACTATAGAACACGAAAATCAGCAAAATGAGGGATTTACCTGCTTTGGCGCACATTTGACCTTCAAAACAGGACGTTTGTTCCGTGAGGGCTAACTGGCTTCATAGCTAAGGTCTTAACAGATGTCCCCCAAAAAATTTTGGCAAAAATTATGTCGTAATTTTAGATGACCAAAAAGTCAATAGACTATAGCACACGAAAATCGGTAAAATGGGGGGTTTACTTGCTCTGGGGAACATTTGACCTTTAAAATGGGACGTTTTGGCCATGAGGGTAACTGGCACCATAAATAAGGTCTTAACGGACGTCCACGAAAAAATTTGGCAAAAATTATGTCGAAAATCCAGATCACCAAAAAGTCCATGGACTATAGCACACGAAAATCGGCACAATGGGGGGTTTACCTGCTCTGGGCACATTTTACCTGCAAAATGGGATGTTTTGGCCGTGAGGGCTAACTGGCTCTATAGATAAGGTCTTAACGGACGTCCACGAAAATTTTGGGAAAATTATGTCGGAATTTCAGATCACCAAAAAGTCCATGGACTGTAACACACGAAATTTTGGCATTGAGGGATAACTGTCTCCATAGCTTAGGTCTTAATGGATGTCCACAAAATTTTTTGCAACAATTATGTCAGAATTTCAGATCAGAAAAAGTATACGGACTATAGCACATTAAAATCGGCATAATGGGGGGGTTTAGCTGCTCTGAGGCACATGTGACCTTCAAAATGGGACGTTATTGCCGATAAGGCTATCTGGCTACATAGTTAAAGTCTTAACGGACGTACACGAAAAATTTAGGCAAAAATTATGTCCAAATTCCAGATCTTAAAAAAGTCCATGGACTATAGCACACGAAAATCGACAAGTTGTGAGGTTTACCTGCTCTGGGGAACATTCGACCTTCAAAATGAGACGTTTTGGCCG
>NW_006239139.1:158246-159223 GCF_000226075.1 Solanum tuberosum | reverse complement strand
TCCACGACAAATTTTGACAAAAATTATGTCGAACTTCCAGATCACCAAAAATTTCATGGACTATAGCACACGAAAATCGGCAAAATAGAGGGTTTACTGCTCCGGGGGTCGTTGAACTTGAAAATGGGTCGTTCTGGCCGTGAAGGTTAACTGGCTCAATAGCTAAGGGATTAACGGACGTCCACGAAAATTGGCAAAATGAGGGGTTTATCAGCTCTGGGGCTATTTGACCTTCAAAATGGGACGTTTTGGTCGTGAAGTTAACTTGCTCCATAGCTAAGGTCTTAATGGTCATCCATGAAAAATTTTGGCAAAAATTATGTCGAAATTCCAGATAACCAAAAAGTCCATGGACTATATCACACGAATATTTGCAAAATGGGGGGTTTACCTGCTCTGGGGGTCGTTAAACCAAGAAAATGGTTCGTTTTGGCCGTGAGGGTTAACTGGCTCCATAGCTAATGTTTTTACGGATGTCCACGAAAAATTTTGGCAAAATTTGTGTTGGAATTCCAGATCACGAAAAAGTGAATGGACTGAAGCACACGAAAATCACCAAAATGAGGGGTTTACCTGCTCTAGGGATCATTTGACCTTCAAAATGGGACATTTGGTCCGTCAGAGCTAACTGGCTCTATAGCTAAGGTCTTAACGGACGTCCACGAAAAATTTGGCAAAAATCATGTCGAAATTCCATAGCACCAAAAAGTCTATAGACTATTGCACACGAAAATCGGCAAAATGAGGGGTTTACCTGCTCTGGGGATCATTTGACCTTCAAAATGGGACATTTGGTCCGTCAGAGCTAACTGGCTCTATAGAGCTAAGGTCTTAACTGACGTCCACGAAAAATTTTGGCAAATTTTATGTCGGAATCAACATCACGAAAAAGTCCATGGACTATAGCAAACGAAAATCGGCACAATGGGGGGTTCACCTGCTCTAGGGCACATTTGACCTTCAAAATGGGACGTTTT
>NW_006239139.1:156082-158096 GCF_000226075.1 Solanum tuberosum | reverse complement strand
GCACACGAAAATCGACAAAATGGGGGTTTACCTGATCAGGGGCACATTTGACTTTCAAAATGGGTCGTTTTGGCCGTGAGGGCTAACTGGCTCTATAGATAAGGTCTTAACAGACGTCCACAAAAAAAATTTGGAAAAATTATTTCGTAATTTTAGATCACCAAAAAGTCCATGGACTATAGCACACGAAAATTGGCAAAATGGGGGGTTTACCTGATCCGGGGAACATTTGACTTTCAAAATGTGACGTTTTAGCTTAACTGGCTACATAGCAAAGGTCTTAACGGACATCTACGAAAAATTTTGGCAAAAATTATGTCGGAAATCCAGATCATCAAAAAGTCAAGGACAATAACACACGAAAATCGGCAAAATAGGGGGTTGACTGCTATGGGGAACATTTGACCTTCAAAATGGGACGTTCTGACTGTGAGGGGTAACTGGTTCCATAGCTAAGGTCTTAACGGACATCCACAAAAAATTGTTGAAAAAATTAGGTCGGAATTCCAGATCATCAAAAAGTCAATGGATAATAGCACACGAAAATCGGCAAAAATGGGGGATTGACCTGCTCTGGGCATATTTTACCTTCAAAATGGGATGTTTTGGCCATGAGGGCTAACTGGTTCCATTGCTAAGGTCTTAACGGACGTTCACGAAAAAATTTGGCAAAAATCATGTCGGAATTCCATATTACTAAAAAGTCCATAGATTATAATACACAAAAATCGGCAAAATATGGGGATTACCTGCTCTGGGGCACATTTGACCTTCAAAATGGGACGTTTTGGTCGTGAGGGTTAACTTCCTCCATATCTAAGGTCTTAACGGTCCTCCACGAAAAATTTTGGCAAAAATTATGTCAGAATTCCAGACCACCAAAAAGTCCATGGACAATAGCACACGAAAATCGATAAAATGGAGAGTTTACTAGCTCTGGGTTGGTTTAAACATCAAAATGGGAAGTTTTGGCCGTGAGGGTGAACTGGCTCCATAGCTAAGGGCTTAACGGACGGCCAAGAAAAAATTTGGCAAAAATTATGTCAGAATTCCAGACCACCAAAAAGTCCATGGACAATAGCACACGAAAATCGATAAAATGGAGAGTTTACTAGCTCTGGGTTGGTTTAAACATCAAAATGGGAAGTTTTGGCCGTGAGGGCTAAACGGCTCCATAGCAAAATTCTTAACGGTTGTCCAAAAAAAAATTTGGTAGAAATCAGTTCGGAATTCCAGATCACCAAAAAAGATGGTGAACTTTATCACTTGAAAATTGGTAAATTGGGGGTTCCCCTGCTCCGTGAGTCGTTTGACCTCTAAAGTGGGTCGTTTTGGCCGTAAGGGCCAACTGGCTCCTTAGCTAAGGTGTTAACGGACGTCCATGAATAATTTTTGCCAAAATGAGGTCGGAATTCCAAATCACCAAAATTTTCATGGACTATAGCATACAAAAATCGGCAAAATGGGGGTTTACCAGATCTGGGGGTCGTTTGACCTGTAAAATGGGACGTTTTGCCCGTGAAGGTTAACTAGCTCCATACTAAGGTTATAACGGACGTCCACGAAAAATGTTGGCTTAAATTATGTCGGAATTCGTGATCATAAAAGACTCCATGGACTTTAGCACACGAAAATTGGCAAAATGGGGGGTTTATCTGCTCTGGGGATCATTTGAACTTCAAAATAGGACGTTTTGTCCGTAAGGGCTAACTGGCTCCATATCTAAGGTCTTAACGGACGTCAATGAATAATTTTGGCAAAAATTATGTCGAAATTCCTGATCACCAAAAAGCCCATGAACTTTAGCACACGAAAATCGGCACAATGGGGGTTCACTTGCTCTGGGCACATATGACCTTCAAAATGGTATGTTTTGGCCATGAGGGCTAACTGCCTCTATACATAAGGTCTTAACGGATATCCACGAAAAATTTTCGGAAAACTTATGTCGGATTTTCAGATCACCAAAAAGTCCATGAACTATAGCACATTAAAATTGGAATAATGGGGGGGG
>NW_006239139.1:155678-155917 GCF_000226075.1 Solanum tuberosum | reverse complement strand
AATTCTAGATCACCAAAAAGTCCATGAACTATAGCACACGAAAATCGGCAAGATGTGGGGTTTAGCTTCTCAGGGGCACATTTGACCTTCAAGACGGGCCGTTTTGGCCATGTGGGCTAACTGGCTCCATAGCTAAGGCCTTAACGGACGTCCACGACAAATTTTGACAAAAATTATGTCGGAATTCCAGATTACTAAAATGTCCATCAACTATAGCACACGAAAATCGGCAAAATTGG
>NW_006239139.1:152750-155583 GCF_000226075.1 Solanum tuberosum | reverse complement strand
AAAAATTATGTCGGAATTTCAGATCACCAAAAAGTTTATGGACTATAGCATGTTAAAATCGGCATAATGGGGGGTTTACCTGCTCTGGGGCACATTTGACCTTCAAAATGAGACGTTTTGGTCGTGAGGGCTATCTAGCTTCATAGCTAAGGTCTTAACGAACGTTCAAGAGAAATTTTGGCAAAAATTATGTCGAAATTCCAGATCACCAAAAAGTCCATGAACTATAGCACACGAAAATCGGCACAATGGGGGGTTCACCTGCTCTGGGGCACATATGACCTTCAAAATGGTATATTTTGTCCATGAGGGCTTACTGGTTCTATAGATAAGGTCTTAACGGACATCCACAAAAATTTTTAGGAAAAATTATGTCGTAATTTCAGATAACCAAAAAGTCAATGAACTATAGCATATTAAAATCGGAATAATGGGGGGGGGGGGGTTTACCTGCTCTGGAGAAAATTTGACCTTCAAAATGGGACGTTCTGGCCGTGAGGGCTATCTGGCCACATAGCTAAGGTCTTAACGACTCCGGGGGTCGTTTGACCTTGAAAATGGGTCGTTTTGGCCATGAGGGTTATCTGGCTCTGTATCTAAGGTCTTAACGAACGTCCGTAAAATTTTTTGGCAAAAGTTAGGTCATAATTCCGGATCACCAAAAAGTCAATGGACTATAGCACACGAAAATCGGTACAATGGGGGGTTTACCTGATCTGTGGAACATTTGACCTTCAAAATGGGAAATTTTGTCCATGAGGGCTAACTGGCTCCATAGCTAAGGTATTAACGGACCTCTACGAAAAATGTTGGCAAAAATTATCTCGGAATTGCAGATCACCAAAAAGTCCATGGACTATAGCTCTCCAAAATCGGCAAAATAGGGGGTTTACTTGCTCCGGGGAACGTTTGACCTTGATAATGGGATGTTTTGGCCGTGAGGGTTAACTGGCTCCATAGCTAAGGTATTAACGGACCTCTACGAAAAATGTTGGCAAAAATTATCTCGGAATTGCAGATCACCAAAAAGTCCATGGACTATAGCTCTCCAAAATCGGCAAAATAGGGGGTTTACTTGCTCCGGGGAACGTTTGACCTTGATAATGGGATGTTTTGGCCGTGAGGGTTAACTGGCTCCATAGCTAAGGTCTTAACGGATGTCCACAAAATATTTTGGTAAAATTAAGTCGAAATTTCAGATCACCAAAAAGTTTATGGACTATAGCACACGAAAATCGGCAAAATGTGGGTTTACCTGCTCTGGGGCACATTTGACCTTCAAAATGAGACGTTTTGGTCGTGAGGGCTATCTAGCTACAAAGCTAAGGTCTTAACGAACGTTTCTGGGGCACATTTGACCTTATTATGTCGAAATTAAAGATTACCAAAAAGTCCATTAACTATAGTACACGAAAATCGGCAAGATGTGGGGCTTACCTGCTCTGGGGCACATTTGACCTTCAAAATGGAACGTTTTGGCCGTGAGGGCTAACTAGCTCCATATATAAGGCCTTAATGGACGTCCACGACAAATTTTGGCAAAAATTATGTCGAAATTAAAGATTACCAAAAAGTCCATTAACTATAGTACACGAAAATCGGCAAAATGGGGGGTTTCCTTGCTCTGGGGAACATTTGACCTTCAAAATGGAACGTTTTGGCCGTGAGGGCTAACTAGCTCCATATATAAGGCCTTAATGGACGTCCACGACAAATTTTGGCAAAAATTATGTCGAAATTAAAGATTACCAAAAAGTCCATTAACTATAGTACACGAAAATCGGCAAAATGGGGGGTTTCCTTGCTCTGGGGAACATTTGACCTTCAAAATGGAACGTTTTGGCCGTGAGGGCTAACTAGCTCCATAGCTAAGGCCTTAACGGACGTCCGCCACAAATTTTGCCATTAATTATGTCGAACCTCAAGTTCACCAAAAAGTCAATAGACTATAGGACACGAAAATTGGCAAAATAGGGGTTACCAGCTCTGGGGAACATTTGACCTTCACAATATGACGTTTTGGCAATGAGGGCTAACTGGCTCCAAAGCCAAGGTCTTAACGGACGTCCACGAAAATTTTTGGCAAAACTTATGTCGAAATTACAGATCACCAAAAAGTCCATTTACTATAGCACACGAAAATCGGCAAAATATTGGGTTTACCTGCTCTGGGGTACATTTGCCCTTCAAAATAGGACGTTTTGGCCGTGAGGGTTAACTGGCTCCATAGATAAGGCCTTAACGGACGTCCACAAAAAATTTTGGCAAAAATTATGTCGGAATTTCAGATCACCAAAAAGTCCATTTACTATAGCACACGAAAATCGGCAAAATATTGGGTTTACCTGCTCTGGGGTACATTTGCCCTTCAAAATAGGACGTTTTGGCCGTGCGGGCTATCTGGCTACATAGCTAAAGTGTTAACGGACGTTCACGAGAAATTTGGCTTAAAATAATACGGAATTCCAGATCACCAAAAAGTCTAGGGATTATAGCACACGAAAATCGGCAAAATATTGGGTTTACCTGCTCTGTGACACATTTTTCCTTCAAAATGGACGTTTTGTCCGTGAGGGTTAAATGGTTCCATATCTAAGGGATTAACGGATGGCCACGACAAATTTTGGCAAAAATTATGTCAAAATTCCAAATCATCAAAAAGTCCATGGACTATAGCACACGAAAATCAGCAAAAAATGTGGGGTTTACCTGCTCTGAGGAACATTTGACCTTCAAAATGGGATGATTTGGCCATGAGGCTAACTGGATCCAAAGCTAAGGTCTTAACAGACGTCCACGAAAATTTTTGGCAAAAATAATGTCGGAATTTCAA
>NW_006239139.1:150826-152430 GCF_000226075.1 Solanum tuberosum | reverse complement strand
TGAGGGCTAACTGGCTCTATAGCTAAGGTCTTAACGGACGTCCATGAAAAATTTTGTAAAAATTATGTCAGAAATCCAGATCACCAAAAAGTCTATGGACTATAGCACATTAAAATGAGCATAATGGGGGGTTTACTTGCTCTGGGATAATTTGACCTTCAAAATGGGACGTTTTGGCCGTGAGGGCTAATTGGCTCCATAGCTAAGGCCTTAACGGACGTCCACGACAAATTTTGCCAAAAATTATTTCAAAATTCCAGTTCACCAAAAAGTCCATGTACTATAACATACGAAAATCGGCAAAATAGGGGGTTTACCTGCTCTGGGGAACATTTGACCTTCAAAATGGGACGTGTTAGCCGTGATGCTAACTGTCTCCATAGCTAAGGTCTTAACGGACGTTTACGAGAAATTTTGGCAAAAATATTCGAATTCCAAGATCACCAAAAAGTCCATGGACTATAGCACACGAAAATCGGCAAAATGTTGGGTTTACCTGCTCTGGGACACATTTGACCTTCAAAATGGGACGTGTTAGCCGTGATGCTAACTGTCTCCATAGCTAAGGAATTAACAGACGTCCACAAAAAATTTTGGCAAAAATTATGTCGGAATTTCAGATCACCAAAAGTCTATGGACTATAGCATATTAAAATCGGCATAATGGGGGGTTTACCTGCTCTGGGCACATTTGACCTTTAAAATAGGACTTTTTGTCCGTGAGGGCTATCTGGCTATATAGCTAAGGTCTTAACGGACGTTTACGAGAAATTTTGGCAAAAAATATTACGAAATTCCAGATCACCAAAAAGTCCATGGACTATAGCACACGAAAATCGGCAAAATGTTGGGTTTACCTGCTCTGGGACACATTTGACCTTCAAAATGGGATGTGTTGGCAGTGAGGCTAACTGTCTCCATAGCTAAGGTCTTAACGGATGTCCAGAAAATGTTTTGGCAAAAATTATGTCGGAATTTCAGATCACCAAAAAGTCCATGGACTATAGCACACGAAAATCGGCAAAATGAGGGGTTTACCTGTTCTTTTGCTCATTTGACCTTCAAAATGCGACGTTTGGTCTGTGAGGGTCAACTGGCTCCATAGATAAGGTCTTAACAGTCGTCTACGAAAATTTTTGGCAAAAATGATATCGGAATTCCACATCACCAAAAGGTCCTTGGACAATAGCACACGAAAATTGGTAAAATGGGGGGTTTACCTGCTCTGGGAACATTTAACCTTCAAAATGGGATGTTTTGGCCATGAGGGCTAACTGGATCCATAGCTAAGGTCTTAACGGATGTCTACGGAAAATTGTGGCAAAAATTATGTCGGAATTTCAGATCACCAAAAAGTCCATGGACTATAACACACAAAAATTGATACAATGGGAGGTTCACCTGCTCTGGGGCACTTTAACCTTCAAAATGGGATGTTTTTGCCGTGAGGGCATACTGGCTCCATAGATAAGGTTTTAACTGACGTACACGAAAATTTTTGGGAAAGATTATGTCAGAATTCCAGATCACCAAAAAGTCCATGGACTATAGCACACGAAAATCGGCAAAATGAAGGGTTTACCCGATGCGGGGAACATTTGACT
>NW_006239139.1:148822-150496 GCF_000226075.1 Solanum tuberosum | reverse complement strand
TCGGAATTCCAGATCACCAAAAAGTTCATTGACTATAGAACACGAAAATCGGCAAAATGAGGAATTTTCCTGCTATTGCGAACATTTGACCTTCAAAATAGGACGTTTTGTCCGTGAGGGCTAACTGGCTTCATAGCTATGGTCTTAAAGGGATGTCCCCAAAAAAAATTGGCAAAAAATGATGTCGTAATTTCTAGATGACCAAAAAGTCAGTAGACTATAGCATACGAAAATCGGTAAAATGGGGGTTTACCTGCTCTGGGTAACATTTGACCTTTAAAATGGGAAGTTTTGGCCATGAGGGCTAAATGGCTCCATAAATAAGGTCTTAACGGACGTCCACGAAAAATATTGGTAAAAATTATGTCGGAATTCCAGATCACCAAAAAGTATCTAGACTATAGCACACGAAAATCTGCAAAATGGGGGTTCATGGACTATAGCACACGAAAATCGACAAGTTGTGAGGTTTACCTACTCTGGGGCACAGTAGATCTTCAAAATGGGACGTTTTGGCCGTGAGGGCTAACTGGCTCTATATCTAAGGTCTTAACGGACGTCTAAGAAATAAATTGGGAAAAATTATTTCGGAATTTCAGATCACCAAAAAGTCCATGGACTGTAGCACACGAAAATCGGCAAAATGTGGGGCTTACCTGCTCTGGGGCTCATTTGACCTTGAAAATGGGACGTGTTGGTAGTGAGGGCTAACTGTCTCCATAGCTAAAGTCTCAACGGACGTCCACGAAAATTTTTTGCAACAATTATGTCGGAATTTTAGATCACCAAAAAGTCTATGGACTATAGAACATTAAAATCGGCATAAAGGGGGGTTTAACTGCTATGAGGCACATTTGACCTTCAAAATGGGACGTTACGGCCGATAAGGCTATCTGGCTACATAGATAAAGTCTTAACGGACGTCCACAAAAAAATTTGGCAAAAATTATATCAGAATTCCAGATATTAAAAAATTCCATGGACTATAGCACACGAAAATCGACAAGTTGTGAGGTTTACCTACTCTGGGGCACAGTAGATCTTCAAAATGGGACGTTTTGGCCGTGAGAGCCTAACAGGCTCCATAGCTAAGGCCTTAACGGACGTCCACGACAAATTTTGACAAAAATTATGTCGAAATTCCAAATTACCAAAAAGTCCATGGACTATAGCACACGATAATCGGCAAAATTGGAGGTTTACCTGCTCTGGGGAACATTTGACCTTCAAAATGTGACGTTTTGGCCATGAGGGCTAACTGGCTCTATAGGTAAGGTCTTAACGAACGTTCACGAAAAATTTTGGCCAAAATTATGTCAGAATTCAAGATTACCAAAAAGTTCATGGACTATAACACACGAAAATCGGCAAAATAGGGGGTTTACCTGATCCGGGGGTCGTTGAACTTGAAAATGGATCGTTTTGGCCGTGAGGGTTAATTGGCTCAATAGCTAAGGTATTAACGGACGTCCACGAAAATTTTTGGCAAAAATTATGTCAAAATTCCAAATCACCAAAAACTCGATGGACTATAGCACACGAAAATCAGCAAAATGAGGGGTTTATCTGCTTCGGGGCTCATTTAACCTTTAAAATGAGACGTTTTAGTCGTGAGGGCTAACTTACTCCATAGCTAAGGTCTTAACGGACGTCCAAGAAAAATTTTGGCAAAAA
>NW_006239139.1:147412-148130 GCF_000226075.1 Solanum tuberosum | reverse complement strand
CGGCATAATGAGGGGTTTACCTGCTGTGGGGAACATTTGACCTTCAAAATAGGAAGTTTTGGCCATGAGGGCTAACTGGTTCCATAACTAAGGTTTTAACGGACGTCCACGAAAAATTTTGGCAAAATTTATGTCGTGATCTAGATCAGCAAAAAGTCAATCGAATATAGCACACGAAAATCGACACAATGTTGGGTTCACCTGCTCTGGGCACATTTGACTTTCAAAATGGGATGTTTTTGCCGTGAGGGCTAACAAGCTCTATATATAAGGTCTTAACGGACGTACACGAAAATTTTGGGAAAAATTATGTCAGAATTCTAAATTACCAAAAAGTCCATGGACTATAGCACACGAAAATCGGCAAAATAGGGGGTTTACCTGATCCGGGGAACATTTGACTTTCCAAATGTGACGTTTTTGCCGTGAGGGAAAACTGGCTCCATAGCTAAGGCCTTAACGGATATTCACGAAAAGGTTTGGCAAAAATTATGTCGAAATTCTAGATTACCAAAAAGTCCATGCACTATAGCACACGAAAATCGGGGGTTTACCTGCTCTAGGCAACATTTGACCTTCAAAATGGGACGTTTTGGCTGTGAGGGGTAACTGGCTCCATAGCTAAGGTCTTAACGGACGTCCACGAAAAATTGTGGCAAAAATTATGTCGGAATGCCAGATCATCAAAAAGTCAATGGACAATAGCACTTAAAAATCA
>NW_006239139.1:147106-147405 GCF_000226075.1 Solanum tuberosum | reverse complement strand
AGGGCTAACTGGTTCCATAGCTAAGGTCTTAACGGACGTTTACGAAAAATTTTGGCAAAAATCATGTCGGAATTTCATATCACCAAAAAGTCCATAGATTATAGCACACGAAAATCGGTAAAATATGGGGTTTACCTGCTCTAGGGCACATTTGACCTTCAAAATGAGTCGTTTTGGCCGTGAGGGTTAACTTCATCCATAGCTAAGGTCTTAACGGTCGTCCAAGAAAATTTTTGGCATAAATAATGTCGGAATTCCATATCACGAAAAAGTTCATTGACAATAGCACACGAAAATGT
>NW_006239139.1:146642-146784 GCF_000226075.1 Solanum tuberosum | reverse complement strand
GGACGTCCACGAAATTTTTTGGCAAAAATTATGTCGGAAATCCTGATCACCAAAAAGTCAATGGACTATAGCACACGAAAATCGGTGCAATTTGGGGTTTTCTTGATCTGGAGTGCATTTGACCTTTATAATGGGACGTTTT
>NW_006239139.1:145222-146383 GCF_000226075.1 Solanum tuberosum | reverse complement strand
TTGACAAGAATTATGTCGGAATTCCAGATCACCAAAAAGTCCATTGACTATAGCACACGAAAATTAGCAAAATTGGGGGTTTATATGATCCCGAGGTCGTTTGACCTTGAAAATTGGATGTTTTGGCCGTGAGGGTTAACTGGCTTCATAGTTAAGGTCTTAACTGACGTCCACGAAAATTTATCAAAAATGAGGTAGGAATTATAGATCATCAGAAAGTCCATGGACTATAACACACGAAAATCGGCAAAATGGGGGGTTTACCTGCTCTGGGCTCATTTGACCTTCAAAATGGGACTTTTTGGCCGTGAGGACTAACTGGCTCCATAACTAAGGTCGTAACAGATGTCCATAAAATATTTGGCAACAATTAGGTCGGAATTCCAGAGCACCAAAAAAGATGTCTAACTAAAGCACTTGAAAATTTGTAAAATGGGGGGTTTACATACTCCGAGGACGCGTTTGACCTCTAAAATGGGTCGATTTGGCTGTAAGGGCCAACTGGCTCCATAACTAAGGTCTTAATAGACGTCCATGAAAAATATTGGCAAAAATCAGGTCGGAATTCCAGATCACCAAAAAGTCAATGAAAATATATCACATGAAAATTGGCAAAATGAGGGGTTTACATGCTCTGGGGATCGTTTGACCTTCAAATTGGGACGTTTTGGCCGTGAGGGTTAACTGGTTGCATATCTAAGGTCTAAACGGACGTCCACAAAAATTTTTGCCAAAAATTATTTCGAAATTTCAAATCACCAAAAATTCCATAGACTATAGCACACGAAAATCGGCAAAATGGGGGTTTACCTGCTGTGGGGATCGTTTGACCTTCAAAATGGGATGTTTTTGCCATGAGGTCTAACTGGCTCCATAACTAAGGTCTTAACGGATGTCCACGAAAAATAATGGCAAAAATTATGTCGGTATTATAGATCACCAAAAAGTTAATGGACTATAGCACACAAAAATCGGTACAATTGGGGATTTACCTACTCTGGGGAACATTTGACCTTCAAAATGGGACATTTTGGCCGTGAGGGCTAACTGGCTCCATAGCTAAGGTCTTAACTGACGTCCACAAATAATGTCAGCAAAAATGAGGTCGGAATTCCAGATCACCAAAAAGTCCATAGACTATACCACACGAAAATTGGCAGA
>NW_006239139.1:144536-145160 GCF_000226075.1 Solanum tuberosum | reverse complement strand
TTTGGCCGTGAGGGTTAACTGGCTTCATAGTTAAGGTTTTAACTGTATAGTTAAGGTCTTAACTGACGTCCACGAAAATTTTATAAAAAATGAGGTCGGAATTATAGATCATCAAAAAGTCCATGGACTATAACACACGAAAATTGGCAAAATGGGGGGTTTACTTGCTCTGGGCTCATTTGACCATCAAAATGGGACTTTTTGGCCGTGAGGACTAACTGGCTCCATAACTAAGGTCGTAATGGATGTCCATAAAAATATTTGGCAAAAAATAGGTCGGAATTCCAGAGCACCAAAAAAGATGTCTAACTAAAGCACATGAAAATTTGTAAAATAGAGGGTTTACATACTCCGAGGAGCATTTGACGTCTAAAATGGGTCGTTTTGGCTGTAAGGGCCAACTGGCTCCTTAACTAAGGTCTTAATAGACGTCCATGAATAATTTAGGCAAAAATCAGGTCGGAATTCCAGATCACCAAAAAGTCAATGAAATATATCACATGAAAATTGGCAAAATGAGGGGTTTACCTGCTCTGGGGATCGTTTGACCTTCAAAATGGGACGTTTTGGCCGTGAGGGTTAACTGGCTGCATTTCTAAGGTTTTAACGGACGTCCACAAAAAC
>NW_006239139.1:143671-144336 GCF_000226075.1 Solanum tuberosum | reverse complement strand
CATAGCTAAGGTCTTAACGGATGTCCACAAAAAATATTGGCAAAAATTATGTCGGAATTATAGATCACCAAAAAGTCAATGAACTATAGCACACGAAAATCGGTACAATTGGGGGTTTACATGCTCTAGGGAATATTTGACCTTCAAAATGGGACATTTTGTCCATGAGGGCTAACTGACTCCATAGCTAAGGTCTTAACATACCTCTACGAAAAATGTTGGCAAAAATTATATCGGAATTCCACACCACCAAAAAGTCCATGGACTATAGCACACGAAAATTAGCAAAATTGGGGGTTTATATGATCCCGAGGTCGTTTGACCTTGAAAATTGGATGTTTTGGCCGTGAGGGTTAACTGGCTCCATAGCTAAGGTCTTAACATACCTCTACGAAAAATGTTGGCAAAAATTATATCGGAATTCCACACCACCAAAAAGTCCATGGACTATAGCACACGAAAATTAGCAAAATTGGGGGTTTATATGATCCCGAGGTCGTTTGACCTTGAAAATTGGATGTTTTGGCCGTGAGGGTTAACTGGCTTCATAGTTAAGGTCTAAACTGACGTCCACAAAAATTTTATCAAAAATGAGGTCGGAATTATAGATCATCAAAAAGTACATGGACTATACACAGGAAAATCGGCAAAATGGGGGGTTTACC
>NW_006239139.1:140411-143661 GCF_000226075.1 Solanum tuberosum | reverse complement strand
TAGCACACGAAATTCGGCAAAATGGGGGGTTTACCTGCTCTGGGCTCATTTGACCTTCAAAATGGGACTTTTTGGCCGTGAGGACTAACTGGCTCCATAACTAAGGTCGTAACGGATGTCCATAAATATATTTGGCAAAAATTAGGTCGGAATTCCAGAGCACCAAAAAAGATGTCTAACTAAAGCACATGAAAATTTGTAAAATGGGGGGTTTACATACTCCGAGGAGCGTTTGACCTCTAAAATGGGTCGTTTTGGCTGTAAGGGCCAACTGGCTCCATAACTAAGGTCTTAATAGACGTCCATGAATAATTTTGGCAAAAATCAGGTCGGAATTCCAGATCACCAAAAAGTCAATGAAATATATCACATGAAAATTGGCAAAATGAGGGGTTACCTGCTCTGGGCTCGTTTGACCTTCAAAATGAGATGTTTTTGCCATGAGGGCTAACTGGCTCCATGGTGAACTATAGCACATGAAAATATGTAAAATGGGGGGTTTACTTGCTCTGAGGTATGTTTGACCTCTAAAATGGGTCGTTTTGGTTTTAAGGGCCAAATGGCTCCATAGCTAAGGTTTTAATAGACGTCCATGAAAATTTTTGGCAAAAATGACGTCAAAATTCTAGATCACCAAAAAGTTCATCGACTATAGCACATAAAAATCACCAAAATGAGGGGTTTACCTGCTTTGGCACACATTTGACCTTTAAAATAGGACGTTTGGTCCTTGAGGGATAACTGGCTTCAAAGCTAAAATCTTAACGGATGTCTCCGAAAATTTTTGGCAAAAATTATGTCGTTATTTCAGATGACCAAAAAGTCAATAGACTATAGCACACAAAAATCGGTAAAGTAGGGGGTTTACCTGCTCTGGGCACATTTCAACTTCAAAATGGGATGTTTTGGCCGTGAGGGCTAACTGGATCTATAGATAGGGTCTTAACGGACTTCCACGAAAAATTTTGGGAAAAATTATGTCGGATTTCCAGATCACCAAAAAGTCCATGGACTGTAGCACACGAAAATCGGCAAAATGTGGGGCTTACCTGCTCTGGGGCTCATTTGAACTTCAAAATGGGATGTGTTGACAGTGAGGGCTAACTGTCTCCATAGCTTAGGTCTTAACGGACGTCCATGAAAATTTTTTGCAACAATTATTTCAGAATTTAAATCACCAAAAAGTCTATGGACTATAACACACAAAAATCGATACAATGGTTTCCTACTCTGTGGCACATTTGACCTTTAAAATGGGACGTTTTGGCCGTGAGGGCTAACTGGCTCCATAGACTAGATTTTAACGGACGTCCACGAAAAATTTTGGCAAAAATTACGTCGGAAATCCAGATCTTAAAAAATTTCATGGACTATAGCACTTTCCTACTCTGTGGCACATTTGACCTTTAAAATGGGACGTTTTGGCCGTGAGGGCTAACTGGCTTCATAGCTAAGGCATTAACGGACGTCCTCGAAAAATTTTGGCAAAAATTATGTCGAAATTCCAGATTACCAAAAAGTCCATGGACTATAGCACACGAAAATCGGCAAACTTAGGGGTTTACCTACTCTGGGGAACCTTTGACCTTCAAAATGGGACGTTTTGGCAATGAGGGTTAACTGGCTCCAAAGCCAAGGTCTTAACGGACGTCCACGAAAACTTTTGGCAAAAATTATGTCGAAATTTCAGATCACCAAAAAGAACATTGACTATCGCACACGAAAATTGGCAAAATGTGGGTTTACTTGCTCGGGGGCACATTTGACCTTCAAAATGGAACGTGTTAGCAGTGAGGGCTAACTGTCTCCATAGCTAAAGACTTAACGGACGTCCACAAAAAATTTTGGCAAAAATTATGTCGGAAATTCAGATCACCAAATAGTCTATGGACTATAGCATATTAAAATCAGCATAATGGGGGGTTTACCTGCTCTGGGGTACATTTAACCTTCAAAATAGGACGTTTTGGCCGTGAGGGCTATCTGGCTACATAACTAAGGTCTTAACGGACGTTCACGAGAAATTTTGGTAAAAAATATTACGGAATTCCAGATCACCAAAAAGTCCATGGACTATAGCACACGAAAATCGGCAAAATGTTGGGTTTACCTGCTCTGGGACACATTTGACCTTCAAAATGGGACGTTTTGACCGTGAGGGTTAACTGGCTCCATAGATAAGGCCTTAACGGATGTCCACGACAAATTTTGGAAAAAATTATGTCGAAATTCCAAATCACCTAAAAGTCCATGGACTAAGCACACGAAAATCAATAAAAAATGGGGTGTTCACCTGCTCTGGGGACATTTGACCTTCAAAATGGGATGTTTTGACCGTGAGGTCTAACTGTCTCTATAGATAAGGTCTTAACGGACGTCTACGGAAAATTTTGGCAAAAATTATTTCGGAATTCCAGATCACCAAAAATTCTATGAACTATAGCACACGAAAATCGGCAAGATGTGGGGTTTACCTTCTCTGGGGCACATTTCACCTTCAAGATAAGACGTTTTGACCGTGTGGGCTAACAAGCTCCATAGCTAAGTCCTTAACGGACGTCCACGTCAAATTTTGGCAAAAAGTATGTCGAAATTCCAGATCACCAAAAAGTCCATTGACTATAGCACACGAAAATCGGCAAAATGTGGGTTTACGTGCTCTGGAACACATTTGACCTTCAAAATGGGACGTGTTAGCAGTGAGGGCTAACTGTCTCCATAGCTAAAGTGTTAACGGACGTCCACAAAAAGATTTGTTAAAAAATATGTTGCAATTTCAGATCACCAAAAAGTCTATGTACTTTAGCACATTAAAATCAGCATAATGGTGGGTTTACCTGCTCTGGGGATTATTTGACTTTCAAAAATGGTACGTTTTGGCCGTGAGGGCTAACTAGCTCCATAGTTAAGGCCTTAACGAACGTCCACGACAAATTTTGCCAAAAGTTTTGTCGAAATTCTAGTTTATCAAAAAGTCCATGGACTATAGCACACAAAAATCGGCAAAAATGGGGGGTTTACCTGCTCTGGGGATTATTTGACTTTCAAAAATGGTACGTTTTGGCCGTGAGGGCTAACTAGCTCCATAGTTAAGGCCTTAACGAACGTCCACGACAAATTTTGCCAAAAGTTTTGTCGAAATTCTAGTTTATCAAAAAGTCCATGGACTATAGCACACAAAAATCGGCAAAAATGGGGGGTTTACCTGCTCTGGGGAACATTCACCATTATAATGGGACGTTTTAGTCGT
>NW_006239139.1:140047-140358 GCF_000226075.1 Solanum tuberosum | reverse complement strand
GGCCATAAGGGCTAACTATCTCCATAGCTTAGGTCTTAACGGACATATACGGAAAATTTTGGCAAAAATTATGTCGGAAATCCAGATCACCAATAAGTCCATAGACTATAGCACACGAAAATGGCAAAATTGGAGGTTTTTCTGCTCTGGGTACATTTGACCTTCAAAATGGGACGTGTTAGCAGTGAGGGCTAACTGTCTCCATAGCTAAGGACTTAACGGACATCCACAAAAATTTTTGGCAAAAAATGTGTCAGAATTTCAGATCACCAAAAAGTCTATGGACTATAGCACACGAAAATCGGCAAAAT
>NW_006239139.1:139844-140024 GCF_000226075.1 Solanum tuberosum | reverse complement strand
TGACTTTCAAAATAGGACGTTTTAGCCGTGAGGGCTATCTGGCTACATACCTAAGGTCTTAACGGACGTTCACGAGAAATTTTGGCAAAAAATATTATGGAATTCCATATCACCAAAAAGTCCATGGACTATAGCACACGAAAATCAGCAAAATTGGGGGTTTTCCTGCTCTGGGTCACA
>NW_006239139.1:139438-139777 GCF_000226075.1 Solanum tuberosum | reverse complement strand
GTTTTGGCCGTGAGGGTTAACTGGCTCCATAGCTAAGGCCTTAACGGATGTCCACGACAAATTTTAGCAAAAATTATGTCGAAATTCAGAATCACCAAAAAGTCCATGGACTATAGCACACGAAAATCAGCAAAAAATGGGGGGTTTACCAGCTCTGAGGAACATTTGACCTTCAAAATGGAACGTGTTGGCCATGAGGCTAACTGGCTCCAAAGCTGAGGTCTTAACGGACGTTCACGAAAAAATGTGGCAAAAATTATGTCGAATTCCAGATCATCAAAAAGTCCATGGACTATAGCACACGAAAATCGGCAAAATGGTGGATTTACCTGCTCCGGC
>NW_006239139.1:138943-139241 GCF_000226075.1 Solanum tuberosum | reverse complement strand
GAAACTCGTCAAAATGGGGGGTTTTCCTGCTCTGGGGCACATTTGACCTTCGAAATGGGATGTGTTGGCAGTGAGGGCTAACTGTCTCCACAACTAAGGTATTAACGGTCGTCCATGCAAAATTTTGGAAAAAATTATGTCGAAATTGCAGATCACCAAAAGGTTCATGGACTATGCACACGAAAATCGGCATAATGAGGGGTTTACCTGCTCTGTGGCTCATTTGACCTTCAAAATGGGACGTTCTAGCCGCGTGGGCTAACTAGATCCATAGCTAACTTCTTAACGGACGTCCACG
>NW_006239139.1:138531-138847 GCF_000226075.1 Solanum tuberosum | reverse complement strand
ACTATAGCACACGAAAATTGGCAAAATGGGGGATTTACCTATTCTGGGGTCGTTTGACCTTGAAAATGGTTCGTTTTGGCCGTGAGGGTTAACTGGTACCATAATTAAGGTCTTTATGGACGTCCACGAAAAATTGTGGCAAAAATTATGTCAGAATTCTAGATCACCAAAAAGTCAATGGACTATAGCACACGAAAATCGACAAAATGAGAGGTTTACCGGCTCTGGGGATCATTTGACCTTTAAAATGTGACGTTTTGTTTTTGAGGGTTAACTGGGGAAAATGTAGTGTCATCTAGTATTTGGGGAAAATGCT
>NW_006239139.1:137633-138431 GCF_000226075.1 Solanum tuberosum | reverse complement strand
CTCCATAGCTAAGGTCTTAACGGGCGTCCATGGATATATTTCACGAAAACGGTAAGATGGGGGTTTACCTGCTCTAGGGCTCATTTGACCTTCAAAATGGGACGTTTTGGCCGTGAGGGATAACTGGCTCCATAGCTAAGGTCTTAACGGATGTCCACAAATAATTTCAGCAAAGATGAGGTCGGAATTCAAGTTCAACAAAAATTCCATGGATTATAGCACACGAAAATCGACAAAATGGGCGGTTTATCTGATCCGGAGGTCGTTTGACCTTGAAAATGGGATGTTTTGGCCGTGAGGGTTAACTAGCTCCATAGTTAAGGTCTTAACTAACGTCCATGAAAATTTTTGGCAAAAATGAGGTCGTAATACTAGATCATCGAAAGTCCACGGAATATAGCACACGAAAACGGTAAGATGGGGGTTTACCTGCTCTAGGGCTCATTTGACCTTCAAAATGGGACGTTTTGGCTTAGAGGACTAACTGGCTCCATAGTTAAGGTCTTAACGGATGTCCACAAGATTTTTTTGCAAAAATTAGGTCGGAATTCAAAATCACCAAAAAAGATGGTGAACTATAGCACATGAAAATTGGTAAAATGGGGGGTTTACCTGCTCTGGGTACATTTGACCTTCAAATTGAGACGTTTTGACCGTGAGGGATAACAGGCTCCATATCTAAGGTCTAAACGAACGTCCACAAAAAAAATTTGGCAAAAATTATGTCGGAATTGCAGATCACCAAAAAGTCCATGGACTATAGCACACGAAAATCGGCAAAATTGGGGATTTTCCTGC
>NW_006239139.1:134300-137588 GCF_000226075.1 Solanum tuberosum | reverse complement strand
TTCCTGCTCTGGGGCGCATTTGACCTTTAAAATGGGACGTTTTGGCCGTGAAGGTTAACTGGCTCCATACTAATGTATTAACGGACGTCCACGAAAAACTTTGGCTAAAATAATGTCGGAATTCCAGATCATCAAAAAGTCCATGGACTGTAGCACACGAAAATCGGCAAAATGAAGGGTTTATCTGATCCGGGGAACATTTGACTTTCAAAATGAGACGTTTTGGCCGTGAGGGCTAATTGGCTCCATAACTAAGGTTTTAACGGACGTCCACGAAAAATTTTGGCAAAAATTATGTCGAAATTTCAGATCAGCAAAAAGTCTATGGACTATAACACACAAAAATCGATACAATGGGGGGGTTCACCTGCTCTGGGGCACTTTTAACCTTCAAAATGGGATGTTTTGGCCGTGAGGGCTAATTGGCTCCATAACTAAGGTTTTAACGGACGTCCACGAAAAACTTTGGCTAAAATAATGTCGGAATTCCAGATCATCAAAAAGTCCATGGACTGTAGCACACGAAAATCGGCAAAATGAAGGGTTTATCTGATCCGGGGAACATTTGACTTTCAAAATGAGACGTTTTGGCCGTGAGGGCTAATTGGCTCCATAACTAAGGTTTTAACGGACGTCCACGAAAAATTTTGGCAAAAATTATGTCGAAATTCCAGATCACCAAAAAGTTCATGGACTATAGAACACGAAAATCAGCAAAATGAGGGATTTATCTGCTTTGGCGCACAATTGACCTTCAAAATTGGACGTTTGGTCCGTGAGGGCTAACTGGCTCCATAGCTAAGGTCTTAACGGACGTCCACGAAAAATTTTGGCAAAAATTATGTCGGAATTCCAGATCACCAAAAAGTTCATTGACTATAGAACACAAATATCGGCAAAATGAGGAATTTACCTGCTATAGCGCACATTTGACCTTCAAAATAGCTCGTTTTGTCCGTGAGTGCTAACTGGGGGTGTACCTGCTCTGGGGAACATTTGACCTTTAAAATGGGATGTTTTGGCCGTGAGGGCTAACTGGCTCCTATACCGATAAGGTGTTAACCGGTACGGTCCAATGAAAATTTGGGAAAAATTATCGCGGAATTCCAGATCACCAAAAAGTCCATGGACTGTAGCACACGAAAATCGGCAAAATGTGGGGTTCACCTGCTCTGGGGCACATTTGACCTTCAAAATGGGATGTTTTGGCCGTGAGGGCTAACTGGCTCTATAGATAAGGTGTTAACGGACGTCCATGAAAAATTTTGGGAAAAATTATCGCGGAATTCCAGATCACCAAAAAGTCCATGGACTGTAGCACACGAAAATCGGCAAAATGTGGGGCTTACCTTCTCTGGGCATATTTGACCTTCAAAATTGGACGTGTTGGCAGTGAGGGCTAACTGTTTCCATAACTAAGGTCTTAATGGACGTCCACAAAATTTTTTTGCAACAATTATGTCGGAATTTTAGATCACCAAAAAGTCTATGGACTATAGCACATTAAGATCGGCATAATGGGGGGTTTAACTGCTCTGAGGCACATTCGACCTTCAAAATGGGACGTTACGGCCGATAAGGCTATCTGGTTGCATAGTTAAAGTCTTAACGGACGTCTACAAAAAAATTTGGCAAAAATTATGTCAGAATTCTAGATCTTAAAAAAGTCCATGGACTATTGCACACCAAAATCGACAAGTGGTGAGGTTTACCTGCTCTGGGCACAGTAGATTTTCAAAATGGGACGTTTTGGCCGTGAGGGCTAACTGGCTCCATAACTAAGGCCTTAACGAACGTCCACGACAAATTTTGGCAAAAATTATTTCGAAATTCCAGATTACCAAAAAGTCAATGGACTATTGCACACGAAAATCGGCAAAATTGGAGGTTTACCTGCGCTGGGGAACATTTGACCTTCAAAATGTGACGTTTTGGCCATGAGGGCTAACTGGCTCCATAGCTAAGGTCTTAATGAACGTCCACGAAAATTTTTGGCAAAAATTATGTCGGCAATCCAGATCAACAAAAAGTCCATGGACTGTAGCACACGAAAATCAACAAAATGAAGGGTTTACCCGATCCGAGGACTATTTGAGTTTCAAAATGGGACGTTTTGGCCGTGAGGGCTAACTGGCTCCATAGCTAAGGTCTTAACGGACGTCCACGAAAAATTTTGGCAAAAATTATGTCGGAATCCAGATCACCAAAAAGTTCATGGACTATAGAACATAAAAATCGGCAAAATGAGGGGTTTACCTGCTCTTGCGTACATTTGACCTTCAAAATAGGACGTTTGGTCCGTTAGGTCTAACTGGCTTCATAGCTAAGGTCTTAACGGATGTCCCAAAAAACATTTGGCAAAAATTATGTCGAAATTCACCAAAAAGTCCTTGTACTATAGCACACGAAAATCGGCAAAATGGGGGGTTTACCTGCTCTGGGGAACATTTGACCTTTAAAATGGGAATTTTTGGTCATGAGGGCTAAATGGCTCCATAAATAAAATCTTAACGGACGTCCACCAAAAATTTTTGCAAAAATTATGTCGGAAATCCAGATCACCAAAAAGTCCATGTACTATAGCACACGAAAATCAGCACAATGGGGTTTCACCTGCTCTGGGGCACATTTGACCTTCAAAATGGGATGTTTTGGCCGTGAGGGCTAACTGGCTCTATAGATAAGGTCTTAACGGACGTCCACGAAAAATGTTGGGAAACATTATGTCGGAATTCCAGATCAACAAAAAGTCCATAGACTGTAGCATACGAAAATCGGCAAAATATGGGGTTTACCTACTCTGGGGCACATTTGACCTTCAAAATGGGATGTTTTGGCCGTGAGGGCTAACTGGCTCTAGCTAAGGTCTTAACGTACGTCCACGAAAATTTTTTGCAACAATTGTGTCGGAATTTCAGATCACCAAAAAGTCTATGGACTATAGAACATTAAAATCGGCATAATGGGGGGTTTAACTGCTCTAAGGCACATTTGACCTTCAAAATAAGACGTTATGGCCGATAAGTCTATCTGGCTACATAGTTAAAGTCTTAACGGACATCCACAAAAAAATTTGGCAAAAATTATGTCATAATTCCAGATATTAAAAAAGTCCATGGACTATAGCACACGAAAATCGGCACAATGGGGGGTTCACCTGCTCTGGGGCACATTTGACCTTCAAAATGGGATGTTTTGGATGTGAGACTAACTGGCTCTATAGATAAGGTCTTAACGTACGTCCACGAAAAATATTGGGAAAAATTATGTCGGGAATACAGAACAACA
>NW_006239139.1:133140-134116 GCF_000226075.1 Solanum tuberosum | reverse complement strand
CGTCCACGAAAATTTTTTGCAAAAATTATGTCGGAATTCTTGTTCACCAAAAAGTCCATGGACTATAGCACACGAAAATCTGCAAAATCGGGGGTTTACCTGCTCTAGGAAACATTTGACCTTCAAAATGGGACGTTTTGGCCGTGAGGGGTAACTGGCTCTATAACTAAGGTCTTAACGGACATCCAAGAAAAATTGTGGCAAAAATTATGTCGGAAATCCAGATCATCAAAAAGTCAAGGACAATAACACACGAAAATCGGCAAAATAGGGGGTTGACCTTCTCTGGGCACATTTGACCTTCAAAATGGGATGTTTTGGCCGTGAGGGCTAACTGGCTCTATAGATAAGGTCTTAACGGACGTCCACGAAAAATTTTGGGAAAAATTATGTCGGAATTCTAGATCACCAAAAAGTCCATTGACTATAGCACACGAAAATCGGCAAAATGGGAGGTTTACCTGATCCGGGGAACATTTGACTTTCAAAAATGGGACGTTTTGGCCGTGAGGGCTAATTGGCTCCATAGCTAAGGCTTTAACGGATGTCCACGAAAAGGTTTGGAAAAAATTATGTCGAAATTCTAGATCACACTCCATAGAAAAGGTCTTAACGGACGTCCAATAAAATATTTGGCAAAAATTATGTCGTAAATCCAGATCATCTAAAAGTTCATTGACTATAGAACACAAAAATCGGCAAAATGAGGGGTTTATCTGCTCTGGGGCTCATTTGACCTTCAAAATGGGACGTGTTGGTCGTGAAGTTAACTTGCTCCATAACTAAGGTCTTAACGGTCGTCCACAAAAAATTGTTGTAAAAATTATGTCGGAATTGCAGATCATCAAAAAGTTAATGGATAATAGCATTCGAAAATCGGCAAAATGGGGGATTGACCTGCTCTGGGCATATTTGACCTTCAAAATGGGATGTTTTGGATGTGAGACTAACTGGCTCTATAGATAAGGTCTTAACG
>NW_006239139.1:132496-133134 GCF_000226075.1 Solanum tuberosum | reverse complement strand
CACGAAAATATTTGGCAAAAATTATGTCGGAATTCCATATCATCAAAAAGTCCATAGATTATAGCACACGAAAATCGGCAAAATATGGGGTTTACTTGCTCTGGGGCACATTTGACCTTCAAAATGGGACGTTTTGGCCGTGAGGGTTTAGTTCATCCATAGCTAAGGTCTTAACGGTCGTCCATGAAAAATTTTGGCAAAAATTATGTCGTAAATCCAGATCATCTAAAAGTTCATTGACTATAGAACACAAAAATCGGCAAAATGAGGGGTTTACCTGCTTTGGGGCACATTTGACCTTCAAAATGGGACGTTTTGGCCGTGAGGGCTAACCGACTCCATAGATAAGGTCTTAACGGACGTCCAATAAAATATTTGGCAAAAATTATGTCGTAAATCCAGATCATCTAAAAGTTCATTGACTATAGAACACAAAAATCGGCAAAATGAGGGGTTTACCTGCTTTGGGGCACATTTGACCTTCAAAATAGGACGCTTGGTCCGTGACGGCTAACTGGCTCCATAGCTAAGGTCTTAACGGATTTCCACGAAAAATATTGGCAAAAATTGAGTCGGAATTACAGATCACCAAAAAGTCAATGGACTATAGCACACGAAAATCGATAAAATGGGGGGTT
>NW_006239139.1:128113-131394 GCF_000226075.1 Solanum tuberosum | reverse complement strand
GTCGGAATTCCAGATCACCAAAAAGTCAATGAAATATATCACATGAAAATTGGCAAAATGAGGGGTTTACCTGCTCTGGGGCTCGTTTGACCTTCAAAATGGGATGTTTTGGCCGTGAGGGTTAACTGGATCCATAGTTAAGGTCTTAACTAACGTCCACGAAAATTTTTGGCAAAAATGAGGTCGTAATACTAGATCATCGAAAAGTCCACGGAATATAGCACACGAAAATCGATAAAATAGGGGTTTACCTGCTCTAGGGCTCAGTTGACCTTCAAAATGGGACGTTTTTGCCTATAGTACTAACTGGCTCCATAGTTAAGGTCTTCACGGATGTCCACAAATTTTTTTTACAAAAATTAGGTCGAAATTCCAGATCACCAAAAAAAATGGTGAACTATAGCACATGAAAATTGGTAAAATGGGGGGTTTACTTGCTCCGAGGGTCGTTTGACCTCTAAAATGGGTCGTTTTGGTTGTAAGGGCCAACTGGATCCATAGCTAAGGTCTTAACGGATGTCCCCGCACAAAAAAATTTGACAAAAATTATGTCGGAATTTCAGATCACCAAAAAGTCCATGAACTATAGCATACGAAAATTGGCAAAATAGGGGGTTTACCTGATCCGTGGGTCGTTTGACCTTTAAAATGGGACGTTTTGGCCATGAGCGCTAAATGGCTCCATAGCTAAGGTTTTAATATACGTCCTCGAAATTTTTTTGCAAAAATGAGGTCAAAAATTCTAAATCACCAAAAAGTCAATGGACTATAGCACACGAAAATCGGCAAAATGGGGGGTTTATCCCCTTTGGGGATCATTTGACCATCAAAATGGGACGTTTTGGCCATGAGCGCTAAATGGCTCCATAGCTAAGGTTTTAATATACGTCCTCGAAATTTTTTTGCAAAAATGAGGTCAAAATTCTAAATCACCAAAAAGTCAATGGACTATAGCACACGAAAATTGGTAAACTGGGGATTTACCTGATTCGGGGGTCGTTTGACCTTGAAAATGGAACTTTTTGGCCGTGAGGGTTAACTGGCTCCATAGATAAGATCTTAACGGACGTACACGAAAATTTTTGGCAAAAATTATGTCAGAATTCCAGACCACCAAAAAGTCCATGGACAATAGCAAACGATAATCGGCAAAATGGAGAGTTTACTAGCTCTGGGTTGGTTTAAACATCAAAATGGGACGTGTGGGCCGTGAGGGCTAAACGGCTCCATAGCTAAGGTCTTAATGGGCGTCCACAAATTTTTTTGGCAAAAATCAGTTCGGAATTCCAGTTCACCAAAAAAGATGGTGAACTTTAGCACTTGAAAATTGGTAGATTGGGACGTTACCCTGCTCCGTGAGTCGTTTGACCTCTAAAATGGGTCGTTTTGGCCGTAAGGGCCAACTGGCTCCTTAGCTAAGTTGTTAACGGACGTCCATGAATAATTTTGGCCAAAATGAGGTCGGAATTCAAAATCACCAAAATTTTCATGGACTATAGCATACAAAATCTGTAAAAAGGGGGTTTACCAGATTAGGGGGTCGTTTGACCTGTAAAATGAGACGTTTTGGCCGTGAAGGTTAACTAGCTCCATACTAAGGTCATAACGGACGACCACAAAAAATGTTGGCTAAAATTATGTCGGAATTCATGATCATCAAAGCGTCCATGGACTATAGCACACGAAAATCGGCAAAATGGGGGATTTAGCTGCTCTGGGGCTCATTTGACCTTCTAAAATTAGGACGTTTTTGGCCGTGAGGGCTAACTGACTCCATAGCTAAGCTCTTAACGGACATCAACGAAAAATTTTGGCAAAAATTGTGTCGGAATTCCAGATCACCAAATAGTCCATGAACTATAGCACACGAAAATCGGCACAATGGGGGGTTCACTTGCTCTAGGGAACATTTGACCTTCAAAATTGTATGTTTTGGCCATGAGGGCTAACTGGATATATAGATAAGGTCTTAACGGACATCCACGAAAATTTTGGGAAAAATTATGTTGGAATTCCAGATCACCAAAAAGTCCATGAACTATAGCACTTTAAAATCGGCATAATGGGGGGTTTACCTTCTCTGGGACACATTTAACCTTCAAAATGAGACGTTTTGGCCGTGATGGCTATCTGGCTACATACCTAAGGTCTTAACGAACGTTCACGAGAAATTTTGGCAAAAATTATGTCGGAATTCCAGACCCCCAAAAATTCCATGAACTATAGCACACGAAAATCGGCAAGATGTGGGGATTACCTGCTCAGGGGCACATTTTACCTTCAAGATGGGACGTTTTGGCCGTTAGGGCTAACTGGCTCCATAGCTAAGCCTTAACGGACGTCCACGACAAATTTTGGTAAAAATTATGTCGAAATTCCAGATCACCAAAAATTCCATGAACTATAGCACACGAAAATCGGCAAGATGTGGGGATTACCTGCTCTGGGGCACATTTGACCTTCAAAATGGGTGTGTTGGCAGTGAGGGTTAACAGTCTCCATAGCTAAGGTCTTAATGGATGTCCACAAAATATTTTGGCAAAAATTATATCGGAATTTCAGATCACCAAAAAGTCCATGGACTATAGCACACGAAAATTGGCAAAATGTGGGTTTACCTGCTCTGGGGCACATTTGACCTTTAAAATGGGACGTTTTGGTCGTGAGGGCTATCTGACTACATAGCTAAGATCTTAACGAATGTTCAAGAGAAATTTTGGCAAAAATTATGTCGGAATTCCGGATCACCAAAAAGTCGATGGACTATAGCACACAAAAATTGGCAAGATGTGGGGTTTACCTGCTCTAGGGCACATTTGACCTTCAAAATGGGACGTGTTGGCATTGAACGCTAACTGTCTACATAGCTAAAGACTTAACGGACGTCTACAAAAAAATTTGGCAAAAATTATGTCGAAATTCCAGATCACCAAAGAGTCCATTGACTATAGCACACAAAAATCGGCAAAATGGGGGGTTTTCCTGCTCTGGGGAACATTTGACCTTCAAAATGGGACGTGTTGGCATTGAACGCTAACTGTCTACATAGCTAAAGACTTAACGGACGTCTACAAAAAAATTTGGCAAAAATTATGTTGGAATTTCAGATCACCAAAAAGTCTATGGACTATAGCATATTAAAATTGGCTTAATGGGGGTTTACCTGCTCTGGAGATCATTTGACATTCAAAATGGGACGTTTTGACCGTGAGGGCTATCTGGCTCCATAGCAAAGGCCTTAACGGACGTCCACGACAAATTTTGACAAAAATTATGTCGAA
>NW_006239139.1:125576-127920 GCF_000226075.1 Solanum tuberosum | reverse complement strand
AAAAATTTTGGCAAAAATTATATCGGAATTACAGATCACCAAAAAGTTCATTGACTATATAGCACACGAAAATCGGCAAAATGTGGGTTTACCTTCTCTGGGCACATTTAACCTTCAAAATGGGACGTGTTAGCAGTGAGGGCTAACTTTCTCCATAGCTAAGGACCTAACGGACGTCCACAAAAAATTTTGGCAAAAATTATGTCGGAATTTCAGATCACCAAAAAGTCTATGGACTATAGCATATTAAAATCAGCATAATGGGGGGTTTACCTGCTATGGGGCACATTTGACCTTCAAAATAGGACGTTTTGGCCGTGAGGGTTAACTGGCTCCATAGCTAAGGCCTTAACGGATGTACACGACAAATTTTGGCAAAAAATATTACGGAATTCCAGATCACGAAAAAGTCCATGGACTATAGCACACGAAAATCGGCAAAATGTTGGGTTTACCTGCTTTGGGACACATTTGACATTCAAAATGAGACGTTTTGGCCGTGAGGGTTAACTGGCTCCATAGCTAAGGCCTTAACGGATGTCCACGACAAATTTTGGCCAAAATTATGTCGAAATTCCAAATAACCAAAAAGTACATGGAATATAGCACACGAAAATCAGCAAAAAATAAGGGGTTTACCTGCTCTGAGAACATTTGACCTTCAAAATGGGACGTGTTGGCCATGTGTCTAACTAGCTCCAAAGTTAAGGTCTTAACGGACGTCCACGAAAAATTTTGGTAAAAATTATGTAGGAATTCCAGTTCACCAAAAAGTCCATGGACTATAGCACACGAAAATTGGCAAAATGGAGGGTTTACCTGCTCCGACGGTCGTTTGACCTTGAAAATGGGTCGTTTTGGCTGTCAGGGTTAACTGTCTCAATAGCTAAGTTATTAACGGACGTCCACGAAAAATTTTGGCAAAAATTATGTCGGAATTTCAGATCACCAAAAAGTCCATAGACTATAGCACACGAAAAGCGGCAAAATGAGGTGTTTACCTGCTCTGGGGCTCATATAACCTTCAAAATAGGACGTTTTGGTCGTGAGGGTTAACTTGCTCCAAAGATAAGGTATTAACGGTCGTCCATGAAAAATTTTGGAAAAAATTATGTCGGAATTGCAGATCACCAAAATTATGCACACGAAAATTGGCATAATGAGGGGTTTACCTGCTCTGGGGCTCATTTGACCTTCAAAATGGGACGTTTTGTCCGTGAGGGCTAACTGGCTCCATAGCTAAGGTCTTAACGGACGTCCACGAAAAATTATTGCAAAAATTATGTCGGAATTCATATCACCAAAAGATCCATGGACTATAGCACGCGAAAATTGGCAAAATGGGGGGTTTACCTATTCTGGGGTCGTTTGACCTTGAGAATGGTTCGTTTTGGCCTTGAGGGTCTACTGGCTCCATTTATAATGTCTTAACGGATGTCCCCGAAAAATTTTGGAAAAAATTATGTCGGAATTCTAGATCACGAAAAAGTGCATGGACAGCACACAAAAATCACCAAAATGAGGGTTTTACCAGCTCAGGGGTACATTTGACTTTCAAAATGGGATGTTTGGTCAGTGAGGGTTAACTGGCACCATAGCTAAGGTCTTTACGGACGTCCACGAAAAATTGTGGCAAAAATTATGTCAGAATTCTAGATCACCAAAAAGTCAATGGACTATAGCACACGAAAATCGACAAAATGAGGGATTTACCGACTCTGGGCTCATTTAACCTTCAAAATGTGACGTTTTGTTTGTGAGGGTTAACTGGATCCATAGCTAAGGTCTTTACGGACGTCCACGAAAAATTTTGGCAAAAATTATGTCAGAATTCTAGATCACCAAAAAGTCAATGGACTATAGCACACGAAAATTGGCAAAATGGGGTGTTGACCTGCTCTGGGGGTCGTTTGACCTTGGAAATGGGTCGTTTTGGCCGTGAGGGTTAACTGGCTCCATAGCTAAGGTCTTAACGGACGTCCACGAAATTTTTAGCAAAAATTATGTCGGAATTTCAGATTACCAAAAAGTCCATATACTATAGCACACGAATATCAGCAAAATGGAGGGTTTACTTGATCCGGGGATCATTCGACCTTTAAAATGGGACGTTTTGTCCTTAAGGGCTAACGGGCTCCATACCTAAGGTCTTAACGGACGTTCATGGAAAATTTTGGCAAAAATTATATTGGAATTCCAGATCACCAAAAGTTACATGGACTATAGCACACGAAAATTGGCAAAATGGGGGATTAACCTGCTTTGGGGGTCGTTTGACATTGAAAATGGTTCGTTTTGGCCTTTAGGGTTAACTGGCTCCATAGCTAAGGTCTTAACGAACGTC
>NW_006239139.1:122030-125381 GCF_000226075.1 Solanum tuberosum | reverse complement strand
CGTTTTGGCCGTAGGGGATAACTTGCTCCATAGCTAAGGTCATAACTAATGTCCACAAAAAATTATGGAAAAAATAATGTCGGAATTTTAGATCACTAAAAAACCAAAAATTCCATGGACTATAGCACACGAAAATCGGCAAAATGAGGGGTTTACCTGTTCTTTGGCTCATTTGACGTTCAAAATGCGACGTTTGGTCTATGAGGGACAACTGGCTCCATAGATTTGATTTTAACAGACGTCCACGAAAATTTTTGGCAAAAATTATGTCGGAATTTTCAGATCACCAAAAAGTGTATGGACTATAGCACACAAAAATCGATACAATGGGGGGTTCACCTGCTCTGGCGCAATTTTAACCTTCAAAATGGGATGTTTTTGCCGTGAGGACTAACTGGCTCCATAGATAAGTTTTTAACTGACGTATACGAAAAAATTTGTGAAAAATTATGTCGGAATTCGAGATCACCAAAAGGTCCATGGAATATAGCACACGAAAATCGGCAAAATGAGGGGTTTACCTGTTCTTTGGCTCATTTGACGTTCAAAATGCGACGTTTGGTCTATGAGGGACAACTGGCTTGAGGGCTAACTGGATCCATAGCTAAGGTCTTAACTGATATCCACGAAAAATTTTGGCAAAAAATATGTCGGAATTCAAGATCACCAAAAAGTCCATCGATTATAACACACGAAAATCGACAAAATAGGGGGTTTACCTGATCCGGTGGTTGTTGAACTTGAAAATGGGTCGTTTTGGCCGTGAGTGTTAATTGGCTCAATAGCTAAGGTATTCACGGACGTCCACGAAAATTTTTGGGAAAACTTATGTCGGAATTGCAGATCACCAAAAAGTCGATGGATTATAGCACACAAAAATCGGCAAAATGAGGGGTTTATCTGCTCTGGGGCTCATTTGACCTTCAAAATGGGACGTGTTGGTCGTGAAGTTAACTTGCTCCATAACTAAGGTCTTAACGGTCATCCATGATAAATTTTGTCAAAAATTATGTCGGAATTGCAGATCACGAAAAAGTTCATTGACAATAGCACACGAAAATCGGCAAAATGGGGGTTTACCTGATCAGGGGCACATTTGACTTTCAAAATGGGACGTTTTGGTCGTGAGGGCTAACCGGATCCATAGATAAGGTCTTAACGGACGTCCAAGAAAAATTTTGGCAAAAATTTCGTCGTAAATCCAGATCATCTAAAAGTTCATTGACTATAGCACATTTGACCTTCTAAATAGGACGGTTGTTCCGTGAGGGCTAACTGGCTCCATAGCTAAGGTCTTTACGGATGTCCAACGAAAAATATTGGACAAAAATTATGTCGGAATTACAGATCACCAAAAAGTCAATGGACTATAGCACACGAAAATCGGTAAAATGGGGGGTTTACCTGCTCTGCGGAACATTTGACCTTCAAAATGGGATATTTTGTCCATGAGGGCTAACTGGCTCCATAGCTAAGGTCTTAATGGACCTCTACGAAAATCGTTGGTAAAAATTATGTCGGAATTCCAGATCATCAAAAAGTCCATGGACTATAGCACACGAAAATCGGCACAATGGAGGGGGGGGTTCACCTGCTCTGGGGCACATTTGACCTTCAAAATGGGATGTTTTGGCCGTGAGGGCTAACTGGCTCCATAGCTAAGGTCTTTACGGACGTCCACGAAAAATTGTGGCAAAAATTATGTCAGAATTCTAGATCACCAAAAAGTCAATGGACTATAGCACACGAAAATCGGCAAAATGAGGGGTTTACTGGCTCTGGGGCTCATTTGACCTTCAAATTGTGACGTTTTGTTTGTGAGGGTTAACTGGATCCATAGCTAAGGTCTTAACTGATATCCACGAAAAATTTTGGCAAAAAATATGTCGAAATTCTAGATCACCAAATATTCCATGGACTATAGCAAACGAAAATTGGCAAAATGGGGGGTTGACCTGCTCTGGGGGTCGTTTGACCTTGAAAATCGGTCGTTTTGGCCGTGAGGGTTAACTGGCTCTATAGCTAAGGTCTTAAAGGGCGTACACGAAAAAATTTGGCAAAAATTATGTCGCAATTCCAGATCACCAAAAAGTCCATAGACTATAGCACACGAATATCAGCAAAATGGAGGGTTTACTTGATCCGAGGATCATTCGACCTTTAAAATGGGACGTTTTGTCCTTAAGGGCTAACGGGCTCCATAGCTAAGCTCTTAACGGACGTCCACGGAAAATTTTGCCAAAAATTATATCGGAATTCCAGATCACCAAGAGGTACATGGACTATAGCACACGAAAATTGGCAAAATGGGGAATTAACCTGCTCTGGGGGTCGTTTGACATTGAAAATGGTTCGTTTTGGCCTTGAGGGTTAACTGGCTCCAAAGCTAAGGTCTTAACAGATGTCCACCAAAAAATTTGGCAAAAATTATGTCGAAATTCCAGATCACCATAATGTCCATGGACTATAGCCCACGAAAATCGGCAAAATGGGGGGTTTACCTCATCCAGGGTACAATTGACTTTCAAAATAGGACGTTTTGGCCGTACGGGATAACTGGCTCCATAGCTAATGTCATAACTGATGTCCACGAAAAATTTTGGCAAAAATTATGTCGAAATTTCAGATCACTATAAAGTTCATGGACTATAGCACACGAAAATCGTCAAAATGAGGGGTTTACCTGTTCTTTAGCTTATTTAACGTTCAAAATGCGACGTTCGGTCTATGAGGAACAACTGGCTCCATAGATAAGGTCTTAACAGACGTCCACGAAAATATTTGGCAAAAATTATGTCGAAATTTCAGATCACTATAAAGTTCATGGACTATAGCACACGAAAATCGGTAAAATGTAGGATTTACCTACTGTGGGGAACATTTGACCTTCAAAATGGGATGTTTTGGCCATGAGGGCTAACTGGCTCCAAAGCTAAGGTCGTAACGGACGTCCACGAAAATTTTTGTAAAAAATTATGTCGGAATTTCAGATCACCAAAAAGTCCATGGATTATAACACACAAAAAATTGGCACAATGGGGGGTTCACCTGCTCTGGGGCACATTTGACCTTCAAAATGGGATGTTTTGGCCGTGAGGGATATCTGGCTCTATAGTTAACGTCTTAACAGGCGTCCACGAAAAATTTTGGGAAAAATTATGTCGGAATTCCAAATCATCATAATGTCCATGGATTATAGCACACAAAAATTGGCAAAATGTGGGGTTTACCTGCTTTGGGGAACATTTGACTTTCAAAATTGGACGTGTTGGCAGTGAGGACTAACTGTCTCCATCGCAAAGGTATTAACGGACGTCAACGAAAAATTTTGGCAAAAATTATGTCGAAATT
>NW_006239139.1:119067-121802 GCF_000226075.1 Solanum tuberosum | reverse complement strand
ATCACCAAAAAGTCAATGGACTATAGCACACGAAAATTAGCACAATGGGGGGTTCACCCTCTCGAGGGATCATTTGACCTTCAAATGAGATGTTTTGGCTGTGAGGGCTATCTGGCTACATAGTTAAAGTCATACAGGACGTCAATAAAAATTTTTGGCAAAAATTATATCGGAAGTCCAGATCACCAAAAAGTCCATGGACTATAGCACACGAAAATCGGTAAAATGGGGGGTTTAGCTGCTCTAGGGAACATTTGACCTTCAAAATGGGATGTTTTGGCCATGAGTGCTAATTGGCCCCATAGCTAATATCTTAACGGACGTCGACAAAAAATTTTGGCAAAAGTTATGTCGAAATTCAGATCACCAAAAAGTCAATGGACTATAGTACACGAATATCGGCACAACGAGGGGTTCACCTGCTCTGGGGAACATTTGACTTTCAAAATGGGATGTTTTGGCCGTGAGGGCTAACTGGCTCTAAAGAAAAGGTCTTAACGGACATTCACGAAAAATATTGGGAAAAATTATGTCGAAATTCCAGATCACCAAAAAGTCCATAGACTATAGCACACGAAAATCGGCAAAATGTGGAGTTTACCTGCTCTGGGGCACCTTTGACTTTCAAAATAAGACGTGTTGGCAGTGAGGGCTAACTGTCCCCATAGCAAAGGTCTTAATGGATGTCCAAGAAAACTTTTGGCAAAATTTATGTCGGAATTTTAGATCACCAAAGAGTCCATTGATTATAGCACACGTCAATCGGCAAAATGAAGCGTTTACCGTCTTCGGGGATCGTTTGACCTTGAAAATGGGACGTTTTGGCCGTGAGGGCTAACTGTCTCCATACCTAAGGCCTTACCGGACGTCCACGACAAATTTTGATAAAAATTATGTCGAAATTCAAGTTCACCAAAAAGTTCATGGAATATAATAGACGAAAATCGTCAAAATGGGGGGTTTACCTGCTCTGGAGAACATTTGACCTTCAAAATGGGACGTTTTGGCCATGAGGGCTAACTGGCTCCAAAGCTAAGGTCCAAACGGACGTCCATGAGAAATTTTGGCAAAAATTATGTCGGAATTCCACATCACCAAAAAGTCCATTGACTATAGCACACGAAAAACAGCAAAATGAAGGGTTTACCTGCTCCGGGGTTCGTTTGACCTTGAAAATGTGTCGTTTTGGCCGTGAGGGTTAACTGGTTCAATAGCTAAGGTATTAACGGATGTCCAGGAAAATATTGGGTAAAACTTATTTCAGAATTTCAGATCACCAAAAAGTCAATTGACTATAGTACACGAAAATCGGCAAAATGAAGGGTTTACCTGCTTTGGAGATCATTTGACCTTCAAAATGGGACATTTTGGTCATGAAGTTAACTTGCTCCATAGCTAAGGACTTAACGGTAGTCTATGAAAAAATTTGGCAAAAATTATGTCGGAATGCATGATCACCGAAAGGTTCATGGACTATAGCTAAGGTATTAATGGATGTCCATGAAAAATTTTGGCAAAACTTATGTCGGAATTCTAGATCACCAAAAAGTCAATGGACTATAGCACACGAAGATTAGCAAAATGGGGGGTTTACCTGCTCTGGGGGTCGTTAGACCTAGAAAATGGTTCGTTGTGGCCGTGAGGGTTAAAAGGCTCCATATCTAAGGTCTTAACGGACGTTAACGAAAAATTTGGCAAAATAATGTCGGAATTCCATATCACCAAAAAGTCCATAGACTATAGCACACGAAAATCGGCAAAATGTGTGGTTTACCAGCTGTGGGGAACATTTGACCTTCAAAATAGGACGCTTTGGCAATGAAGGCTAACTGGCTCCATATCTAAGGTCTTAACGGACGTTAACGAAAAATTTGGCAAAATAATGTCGGAATTCCATATCACCAAAAAGTCCATAGACTATAGCACACGAAAATCGGCAAAATGTGTGGTTTACCAGCTGTGGGGAACATTTGACCTTCAAAATGGAATGTTTTGGCCGTGAGGGATAACTGTCTCTATAGATAAGATCTTAACGGACGTCCACGAGAAATTTTGGCAAAAATTATGTCGGAATACCAGATCACCAAAAATTCCATGGACTATATCACACAAAAGTCGATACAATGGGGTGTTCACCTAATTTGGGGCACTTTTAACCTTCAAAATTGGACGTTTTGGCTATGAGGGCTAAGTGGCTCAATAGCTAAAATCTTAACGGACGTCCACGAAAAATAAAATTTTGGCAAAAGTTTTGTCGGAATTCCAGATCACCAAAAAGTCCATTGACTATAGCACACAAAAATTGGTAAAATATGGGGTTTACCTGCTCCGGTGGTTGTTTGACCTTGAAAATTAATCGTTTTGGACGTAAGGGTTAACTGGCTTAATAGCTAAGGTCTTAACGGACGTCCACGAAAAATTTTGGCAAAAATTATATCATAATTCCATATCACCAAAAAGTGCAAGGACTATAGCACACGAAGATTGGCAAAATGGGGGGTTTACCTGCTCTGGGGGTCATTAGACCTAGAAAATCGTTCGTTTTGGCCGTGAGGGTTAATTGGCTCCATAGCTATGGTCTTACCGAATGTCCACGAAAAATTTTGGCAAAAATTATGTCGGAATTTCAGATCACCAAAAAGTCCATGGACTATAGCACACGAAGATTGGCAAAATGGGGGGTTTACCTGCTCTGGGGATCATTTGACCTTCAAAATGGGACGTTTGGTCCATCA
>NW_006239139.1:118242-118490 GCF_000226075.1 Solanum tuberosum | reverse complement strand
TCTTAACGGACGTACACGAAAAATTTTGGCAAAAATAATGTCTAAATATCAGATCACCAAAAATTCCATGGACTATATCACACAAAATCGATACAATGGGGGGTTCACCTGCTCTGGGGCACTTTTAACCTTCAAAATGGGATGTTTTTGTCGTGAGGGCTAACTGGCTCCATTGATAAGTTTTTAACTGACGTATACGAAAAATTTTGGGAAAAATTATGTCGGAATTCCAGATCACCAAAAAGTCC
>NW_006239139.1:116717-118062 GCF_000226075.1 Solanum tuberosum | reverse complement strand
ACGTCCACGAAAAATTTTGGCAAAAATTATGTCGGAATTCAAGATCACCAAAAAGTCCATGGATTATAACACACGAAAATCGACAAAATAGAGGGTTTACCTGATCCGGGGTTGTTGAACTTGAAAATGGGTCGTTTTGGCCGTGAGGGTTAATTGGCTCAATAGCTAAGGAATTAACGGACGGCCACGAAAAATTTTGGCAAAAATTATGTCGGAATTCAAGATCACCAAAAAGTCGATGGACTATGCACACGAAAATCGGCAAAATGTGGGGTTTACCTGCTCTGGGGCACATTTGACATTCAAAATGGGAGGTTTTGGCCGTGAAGATTAACTTGCTCCATAGCTAAGGTCTTAACGGTCATCCACGAAAAATTTTGGCAAAAATTATTTCGGAATTCTAGATCATCAAAAAGTCAATGGATAATAGCACACGAAAATCAGCAAAATGGGGGATTGATCTGCTCTTGGCACATTTGACCTTATAAATGGGATGTTTTGGCCATGAGGGCTAACTGGTTCCATAGCTAAGGTCTTAAATGACGTTCACGAAAAAATTTGGAAAAACTTATGTCGGAATTCCAGATCACCAAAAAGTCCATGGACTATAATACACAAAAATTTGCAAAATGGGGGGTTTACCTCCTCCGGGTGTCGTTTGACCTTGAAAATGGGTCGTTTTGGCCGTGAGGGTTAACTGGATCTATAGCTAAGGTCTTAACAGACGTTCATGAAAAATTTTGGCAAAAATCATGTCGGAATTCCATATCACCAAAAAGTCCATGGACTATAATACACAAAAATTTGCAAAATGGGGGGTTTACCTCCTCCGGGTGTCGTTTGACCTTGAAAATGGGTCGTTTTGGCCGTGAGGGTTAACTGGATCTATAGCTAAGGTCTTAACGGTCATCCACGAAAAATTTTGGCAAAAATTATTTCGGAATTCCAGATCACCAAAAAGTACATGGACAATAGCACACGAAAATCGGGAAAATGGGGGTTTACTTGATCAGGGGCACATTTGACTTTCAAAATGGGACGTTTTGGCCGTGAGGACTAACTGGCTCCATAGATAAGGTTTTACCGGACGTCCAAGAAAAAATTTGGGAAAAATTATGTCGTAATTCGAGATCACCAAAAAGTTTATTGACTATAGAACACGAAAATCGGCAAAATGAGGGGTTTACCTGCTCTGGGCACATTTGACCTTCAAAATGGGACGTTTGGTCCGTGAGGGCTAACTGGCTCCATAGCTAAGGTCTTTCCGGATGTCCACGAAAATATTGGCAAAAATTATGTCGGAATAACTGATAACCAAAAAGTCCATGGACTATAGCACAAGAAA
>NW_006239139.1:116309-116455 GCF_000226075.1 Solanum tuberosum | reverse complement strand
TCCTGCTCTGGGGCTCATCTGACCTTTAAAATGGGACGTTTTGGCCGTGAGGGATAACTGGCTCTATAGATAAAGTCTTAACGGACGTTCACTAAAAAATTTGGCAAAAATTATGTTACAAATCCAGATCACCAAAAAGTTCATGG
>NW_006239139.1:109635-116290 GCF_000226075.1 Solanum tuberosum | reverse complement strand
TGGCAAAAATTATGTCGGAATTACAGATCACCAAAAAGTCTATGGACTATAGCACACGAAAATCGGCAAGATGTGGGGTTTACCTGCTCTGTGGCACATTTGACCTTCAAAATGGGACGTGTTTGCAGTGAGGGTTAACTGTCTCCATAGCATAGGTCTTAACGGACGTTCACGAATAATTTTGGCAAAAATAATGTCAGAATTCCAGATCACCAAAAAGTCAATAGACTATAGCACACGAAAATCGGCATAATGGGGGGCTTATCTGCTCTTGGGCACATTTGACCTTCAAAATGAGACGGTTTGGTCGTGAGGGCTATCTGGCTATATAGCTAAGGTCTTAAGGGACGTCCACGAAAAATTTTGGCAAAAATTATGTCGAAATTGCAGATCATCAAAAAGTCCATGTCTATAGCACACGAAAATCGGCAAGATGTGGGGTTTACCTGCTCTGTGGCACATTTGACCTTCAAAATGGGACGTTTTGGCCGTCAGGCCTAACTGGCTCGATAGCTAAGGCGTTAACGGACAACGACGACAAATTTTGGCAAAAATTATGTCGAAATTGCAGATCATCAAAAAGTCCATGTCTATAGCACACGAAAATCGGTAAAATGTAGGGTTTACCTGCTGTGGGGAACAGTTGACCTTCAAAATGGGACGTTTTGGCCATGAGGGCTAACTGGCTCCAAAGCTAAGGTCGTAACGGATGACCAAGAAAAATATTGGAAAAAATTATGTCGGAATCCAGATCACCAAAAAGTCCATGGACTATAACACACAAAAATCGGCACAATGGGGGGTTGACCTGCTCTGGGCATATTTGACCTTCAAAATGGGATGGTTTGGCCGTTCGAGCTAACTGGCTCTATAGATAACGTCTTAACAGGCGTCCACGAAAAATTTTGGGAAAAATTATGTCGGAATTCCAAAATCACCTAAAAGTCCATGGCTTATAGCACACGAAAATCGGCAAAATGTGGGGTTTACTTGCTTTGGGGAACATTTGACAATCAAAATGGGACGTGTTGGCAGTGAGGGTTAACTATCTCCATCGCAAAGGTCTTAACGGACGTCAACGAAATATTTTGGCAAAAATTATGTTGGAATTTCAGATCACCAAAAAGTCAATAGACTATAACACATTAAAATCGGCATAATTGGGGATTTACTTGCTCTGGGGCAGATTTGACCTTCAAAATGGGGCGTTTTAGCCGTGAGGTCTATCTAGCACTTTAAAATGGAACGTTTTGGCCATTAGGGCTAACTGGCTCCATAGCAAAGCTCTTAACAGACTTCCATGAAAAATTTTGACAAAAATTATGTCGGAATTTCCGATCACCAAAAAGTCCATTGACTATAGCACACGAAAATTAGCACAATGGGGGGTTCACCTTCTCTGAGGCACATTTGACCTTCAAAATGAGATGTTTTGGCTGTGAGTGCTATCTGGCTACATAGTTAAAGTCATAACGGACATCAACAAAAAAATTTGGCAAAAATTATGTCGGAATTTCAGATCACCAAAAAGTCCATGGAGTATAGCACATTAAAATCGGCAAAATGGGGGGTTTACCTGCGACGTTTTGGCCGTGCGGGCTATCTGTCTACATAACAAAGGTCTTAACGGACGTCTACGAAAAATTTTGGAAAAATTATATCGGAATTTAGATCACCAAAAAGTCAATAGACTATAGCACACAAAAATCGGCAAGATGTGGGGTTTACCTGCTCTGGGGAACATTTGACCTTCAAAATTGGACGTTTTGTTCGTGATGGCTAACTGGCTCGATAGCTAAGGACTTAACAGTCGTCCACGAATAATTTTGGCCAAAATTATGTCGGAAGTCCAGATCACCAAAAAGTCCATTGACTATAGCACACGAAAATCGATAAAATGGGAGGTTTACCTGCTCTGGGGAACATTTGACCTTCAAAATTGGACGTTTTGGCCATGAGGGCTAATTGGCCCCATAGCTAATCTCTTAACGGACGTCCCAAAAAATTTTGGCAAAAATTATGTCGAAATTCATATAACCAAAAAGTCAATGGACTATAGTACACGAATATCGGCACAATGGGGGGTTCACCTGCTATGGGGCACATTTGACTTTCAAAATTGGATGTTTTGGCCGTGAGGGCTAACTGGCTCTAAAGAAAAGGTCTTAACGGACGTTCACGAAAAATATTGGAAAAAATTATGTCGGAATTCTAGATCACCAAAAAGTCCATACACTATAGCACACGAAAATCGGCAAAATGTGGAGTTTACCTGCTCTAGGGTACATTTGACCTTCAAAATTGGACGTGTTGGCAGTGAGGGCTAACTGTCTCTATAGCTAAGGTCTTAACGGACGTCCACGGAAATTTTTTGCAACAATTATGTCGAAATTTTAGATCACCAAAAAGTCTGTGAACTAAAGCACATTAAAATCGGCATAATGGGGGGTTTACCTGCTGTGAGGCACATTTGACCTTCAAAATGGGACGTTGTGGCCGTGAGGGCTATCTGGTTACATAGTTAAGGTCTTAACGGACATCCACGAAAAATTTTGGAAAAAATTATGTCGAAATTCCATATCTTAAAAAAGTCTATGGATTATAGCACACGAAAATCGACAAGATGTGAGGTTTACCTGCTCTGGGGCACATTTGACCTACAAAATAGAACATTTTGGACGTGAGGGCTAACCGGATCCATAGCTAAGCCCTTAATGGACGTCCACGACAAATTTTGGAAAAAATTATGTCGAAATTCCAGATCACCAAAAAATCCATTTACTATAACGTACACAAATCGGCAAAATAGGGGGTTTACCTGCTCCGGGGGTCGTTTGACCTTGAAAATGGGTCGTTTTGGCCGTGAGGGTTGACTCGCTCCACAGCTAAGGTATTAACGGACGTCCACGAAAACATTTGGCAAAAATTATGTCGGAATCCAGATTACCAAAAAGTCCATGGACTATAGCACACGAAAATCGGCAAAATGAGGGTTTGTCTGCTCTGGGGCTCATTTGAACTTCAAAAGGAGACATTTTGTTCGTGAGGTTAACTTGCTACATAGCTAAGGTCTTAACGTTTGTCTATGAAAATATTTCGCAAAAATTATGTCGGAATGCCAGATCACCAAAAGGTTCATGGACTATAGCACACGAAAATCGGCAAAATGAGGTGTTTACCTGCTCTGAGGCACATTTGACCTTCAAAATGGGACGTTTTGGACGTGAGGGATAACTGGTTCCATATCTAAGGACTTAACAGACGTCCACGACAAAGTTTGGAAAAATTATGTCGAAATTCTAGATCACCAAAAGTCCATGGACTATAGCACACGAATATCGGCAAAATGTGGGGTTTAGCTTCTCTGGGGTACATTTGACCTTCAAATTGGGACGTGTTGGCAGTGAGGGCTAACTGTCTCCATAGGTAAGGTCTTAACGGACGTCCACGAAAATTTTTTGCAACAATTATGTCGGAATTTCAGATCACAAAAAAGTCAATGCACTATAGCACATTAAAATCAGCATAATGGGGGGTTTACCTGCTCTGAGGCACATTTGACCTTCAAAATAGGACATTATGGCCGATAGGGCTATCTTGATAAACAGTTAAGGTCTTAATGGACGTCCACGAAAAATTTAGGCAAAAATTATGTCAGAATTCCAGATCTTAAAAAAGTCCATGGACTATAGCACACGAAAATCGACAAAATGTGATGTTTACCTGCTTTGTGGCACATTTGACCTTCAAAATGGGATGTTTTGGCCGTGAGGGCTAACTGGCTCCATAGCTAAGGTCTTAACGGACGTACATGACAAATTTTGGCACAACTTATGTCGAAATTCCAGATTACAAAAAATTCCATGGACTATAGCACACGAAAATCGGCAAAATGGGGGGTTTACCTACTCTGGGGAATATTTGACCTTCAAAATGGGACGTTTTCGCCATGAGGGCTAACGGTCTCCAAAGACAAGGTCTTAACGGAGGTCCAAGAAAAATTTTGGCAAAAATTATGTCGGAAATCCAGATCACCAAAAAGTCAATGGACTATAGCTCACGAAAATCGGCAACATGTGGTCTTACCTGCTCTGGGGCACATTTAACCTTTAAAATGGGACGTGTTGGCATTGAGGGCTAACTGTCTCCATAGCTAAGGTTTTAACGAACGTACACAAAAAATGGTGGCAAAAATTATGTTGGAATTTCAGATCACCAAAAAGACTATGTACTATAGCACATTGAAATCGGCATAATAGGGGGTTTACCTGCTCTGGGTCACATTTGACCTTCAAAATGGGACGTTTTGGTGTCTCCATAGCTAAGGTTTTAACGAACGTACACAAAAAATGGTGGCAAAAATTATGTGGGAATTTCAGATCACCAAAAAGTCCATGGACTATAGCACACGAAAATCGGCAAAATGGGGGGTTACCTCCTCTGGGGAACATTTGATCTTCAAAATGGGACGTTTTGGCCATAAGGGCTAGCTGGCTCCAAAGCCAAGGTCTTAACGGACGTCCACAAATAATTTTGGAAAAATTATGTCGGAATTCCAGATCACCAAAAAGTCCATTGACTATAGCACACGAAAATCGGCAAAATGTGGGTTTACCTGCTCTGGACACATTTGACCTTCAAAATGGGACGTGTTGGTAGTCAGGGCTAATTGTCTCCATAGATAAGGTCTTAACGGTCGTCCACAAAAAAATTTGGCAAAAATTATGTCGGAATTTCAGATCACCAAAAAGTCTATGGACTATAGCACATTAAAATCGGCATAATTGAGGGTTTACCTGGTCTGGGCACATTTGACCTTTAAAATAGGACATTTTGGCCGTGAGGGCTATCTGGCTACATAGCTAAGTTTTAATGGACGTTCACGAGAAATTTTGGCAAAAATTATGTCGGAATTCCAGATCACCAAAAAGTTCATGGACTATAGCACACGAAAATCGGCAAAATGTGGGGTTTGCCTGCTCTGGGACACATTTGACCTTCAGAATAGGACGTTTTGGCCGCGAGGGTTAACTGGCTCCATAGCTAAGGTCTTACCGGACGTCCACGATAAATTTTAGGTACAATTATGTCGGAATACCAGATCCCCAAAAAGTCCATGGACTATAGCACACAAAAATCGATACAATGGGGGTTCACCTGCTTTGGGGCACTTTTAACCTTCAAAATGGGATGTTTTGGCCGTGAGGGCTAACTGGCTCCATAGATGAGGTTTTAACGGACGTCCACGAAAAATTGTGGGAAAAATTATGTCGAAATTCCAGATCAACAAATAGTCCATGGACTATAGTACACGAAAATCGGCAAAATGAAGGGTTTACCCGATACGGGGCACATTTGACTTTCAAAATGGGACGTTTTGGCCATGAGGGCAAACTGGCTCCATAGCAAAGGTCTTAACGAACGTCCCTGAAAAATTTTGGCAAGTTGGAATTCCAGATCACCAAAAAGTTCATGGACTATAGCACAAGAAAATTGGCAAATTGAGGGGTTTACCTGCTCTGGCGCACATTTGACCTTCAAAATAGGACTTTTGGTCCGTGAGGGCTAACTGACTCAATAGCTAAGGTCTTAACGGATGTCCCCAAAAATTTTTGGCAAAAATTATGTCGTAATTTGAGATGTCCAAAAAGTCAATGGACTATAACACACGAAAATCGGTAAAATGGGGGGTTTACCTGCTCTGGGGAACATTTGAACTTTAAAATGGGACGTTTTGGCCATGAGGGCTAACTGGCTCCATAAATAAGGTCTTAACGAACGTCTACGAAATTTTTTGGCAAAAACTATGTCGGAATTGCAGATCACCAAAAAGTCCAAAGACTATAACACACGAAAATTGGCACAATGGTGGGTTCACCTTCTCTGGGGCACATTTGACCTTCAAAATGAGATGTTTTGGATGTGAGTGCTAACTGGCTCTATAGATAAGGTCTTAACGGACGTCCACGTTAAACTTTGGGATAAATTATGTCGGAATTTCATATCACCAAATAGTCCATTGACTATAGCACACGAAAATCGGCAAAATGTGAGTTTTACCTGCTCTGGGGCACATTTGACCTTCAAAATGGGACGTGTTGGCAGTGAGGGCTAACTGTCTCCATAGCTAAGGTCTTAACGGACGTCCACGAAATTTTTTTGGAAGAATTATGTCAGAATTTTAGATCAACAAAAGTCTATGGACTATAGCACATTAAAATCGGCATAATGGGGGGTTTACCTGCTCTGAGGCATATTTAACCTTCAAAATGGGACGTTATGGCCGATAGGGCTATCTGGCTACATAGTTAAGGTCTTAACGTACGTACACACGTTCACGAGAAATTTTGGCAAAAATTATGTCGGAATTCCAGATCTTAAAAAAGTCTATAGACTATAGCACACGAAAATTGACAAGATGTGACGTTTACCTGATCTGGGGCACATTTGACCTTCAAAATTGAATGTTCTGGCTGTGAGGACTAACTCGCTCCATAGCTAAGCCTTAACGGACGTCCACGACAAATTTTGGCAAAAATTATGTCGAAATTCCAGATTACCAAAAATCTCCATTGACTATAGCACACGAAAATCGGCAAAATGGAAGGTTATCTTACTCTGGGGATCATTTGACCTTCAAAATGGGACATTTTGG
>NW_006239139.1:108238-108616 GCF_000226075.1 Solanum tuberosum | reverse complement strand
GGTTTACCTGTTCTGGGCACATTTGACCTTCAAAATGGGATGTTTTGGCCGTGAGGGCTAACTGGATATATAGATAAAGTCTTAACGGACGTCCACGAAAAATTTTGGGAAAAATTATGTCGGAATTCTAGATCATCAAAAAGTCAATGGACTATAGTACACGAAAATCGGCAAAATGGGGGATTTACCTGATCCGTGGAACATTTGACTTTCAAAATGGGACAGTTTAGCCGTGAGGACTAATTGGCTCCATAGCTAAGGCCTTAACGGATGTTCACGAAACGGTTTGGCAAAAGTTATGTCGAAATGCTAGATCACCAAAATGTCCATGGACTATAGGAAAAGAAAATCGGCAAAATTGGGGTTTTCCTGCTCTGG
>NW_006239139.1:107861-107978 GCF_000226075.1 Solanum tuberosum | reverse complement strand
GGCTAACTGGTTCCATAGCTAAGGTCTTAACGGACGTTCACGAAAAAATTTGGCAAAACTTATGTCGGATTCCAGATCACCAAAAAGTCCATTGACTATAACACACAAAAATTGGGA
>NW_006239139.1:106934-107750 GCF_000226075.1 Solanum tuberosum | reverse complement strand
GGACGTTCACGAAAAATTTTGGCAAAAATCATGTTGGAATTCCATATCACCAAAAAGTTCATAGACTATAGCACACGAAAATCCGCAAAATATGGGGCTTACCTGCTCTAGGGCACATTTAACCTTCAAAATGGGAGGTTTTGGCCGTGAGGATTAACTTGCTCCATAGCTAAGGTCTTAACGGTTGTCCACGAAAAATTTTGGCAAAAATTATTTCGGAATTCCAGATCTCCAAAAAGTTCATTTGACAATAGCACACGAAAATCGGCAAAATGGGGGTTTAGCTGATCAGGGGCACATTTGACTTTCAAATTGGGACGTTTTGGCCGTAAGGACTAACTGGCTCCATAGATAAGGTTTTACCGGACATCCAAGAAAAAATTTGGCAAAAATTATGTCGTAATTCCAGATCACCAAATAGTTTATTGACTATAGCACACGAAAATCGGCAAAATGAGGGGTTTACCTGCTCTGGAGCACATTTGACCTTCAAAATGGGACGTTTGGTCTGTGAGGGCTAACTGGCTCCATAGCTAAGGTCTTAACGGATGTCCACGAAAGATATTGGCAAAAATTATGTCGGAATAAAAGATCACCAAAAAGTCCACGGACTATAGCATACGAAAATCGGCATAACGGGGGCTTTATCTGCTCTTGGGCACATTTGACCTTCAAAATGAGACGTTTTGGTCATGAGGGCTATCTGGCTACATAGCTAAGGTCTTAACAGACGTACACGAAAAATTTTGGAAAAAATTAAGTCGGAATTCCATATCTTAAAAAAGTCCATAGACTATAGCACACAAAAATTGGCAA
>NW_006239139.1:105810-106921 GCF_000226075.1 Solanum tuberosum | reverse complement strand
ACCTGCTCTGGGGAACATTTGACCTTAAAAATGGGACGTTGTGGACGTGAGGGCTAACCGGATCCATAGCTAAGGCCTTAATGGACGTCCAGGACAAATTTTGGAAAAAAATATGTCGAAATTCCAAATCACCAAAAATTCCATGGACTATAGCGTACGCAAATCGGCAAAATAGGGGGTTTACCTTCTCCGGGGGTCGTTTGACCTTGAAAATAGGTCGTTTTGGCCGTGAGGGTTAGCTCGCTGCATAGCTAAGGTGTTAACGGACGTCCACGAAAACTTTTGGCAAAAATTATGTCGGAATCCAGATCACCAAAAAGTCCATGGACTATAGCACACGAAAATTGGCAAAATGAGGGTTTATCTGCTTTGGGGATCATTTGACCTTCAAAATGAGACGTTTTGTTCGTGAGGTTAACTTGCTACATAGCTAAGGTCCTAACGTTCGTCTATGAAAATATTTGGCAAAAATTATGTCGGAATGCCAGATCACCAAAAGTCCATGGACTATAGCACACGAAAATAGGCAAAATGGGGGGTTTACCTGCTCTGCGGCACATTTGACCTTCAAAATGAGACGTTTTGTTCGTGAGGTTAACTTGCTACATAGCTAAGGTCCTAACGTTCGTCTATGAAAATATTTGGCAAAAATTATAGTCGGAATCCAGATCACCAAAAGGTTCATGGACTATAGCACACGAAAATAGGCAAAATGGGGGGTTTACCGGCTCTGAGGCACATTTGACCTTCAAAATGGGACGTGTTGGCAGTGAGGGCTAACTGTATCCATGGCTAAAGTCTTAACGGACGTCCACGAAATTTTTTTGCAACAATTATGTCAGAATTTCAGATCACAAAAAAGTCAATGCACTATAGCACATTAAAATCGGCATAATGGGGGGTTTACCTGCTCTGAGGCACATTTGACCTTCAAAATGGAACGTTATGGCCGATAGGGCTCTCTGGATAAATAGTTAAGGTCTTAACGGACGTCCACAAAAAATTTAGGCAAAACTTATGTCGGAATTCCAGATCTTAAATAAGTCCATGGACTATAGCACACGAAAATCGACAAGATGTGAGATTTACCTGTTTTGGGGGTTGTTTGACC
>NW_006239139.1:104027-105739 GCF_000226075.1 Solanum tuberosum | reverse complement strand
ACATTTGACTTTCAAAATGGGACGTTTTGGCCGTGAAGGCTAACTGGCTCCATAGCTAAGGCCTTAACGGATGTACACGACAAAGTTTGGCACAAATTATGTCGAAATTACAGATTACAAAAAATCCATGGACTATAGCACACGAAAATAGGCAAAATGGGGGGTTTACCTGCTCTGGGGCACATTTGACCTTCAAAATGGGACGTGTTGGCAGTGAGGGCTAACTGTCTCCCATAGCTAAGGTCTTAACGGACGTCCACGAAAATCAGCTAAATGTGGGGTTTACCTTCTCCTGGTGTCGTTGACCTTGATAATGGGTCGTTTTGGCCGTGAGGGTTAACTGGCTCATTAGCTAAGGTATTAACGGACGTCCACGCAAAGTTTTGGCAAAAATTATGTCATAATCCAGATCACCAAAAAGTCCATTGACTATAGCACACGAAAATTGGCAAAATGAGGGGTTTATCTGCTCTGGGTCTCATTTGTTCTTCAAAATGGGACGTTTTGGTCGTGAAGTTAACTTTCTCCATAGCTAAGGTCTTACGAAAATTGGCAAAATGAGGGGTTTATCTGCTCTGGGTCTCATTTGTTCTTCAAAATGGGACGTTTTGGTCGTGAAGTTAACTTTCTCCATAGCTAAGGTCTTAACGGTCGTCTATGAAAAATTTTGGCAAAAATTATGTCGGAATGCCTTATCTCCAAAAGGTTCAAGGACTATAGCACACAAAAATGGGCAAAATGAGGTGTTTACCTACTCTGGGGATTATTTGACCTTTAAAATGGGAAGTTTAGTCCGTGAGGGCTAACTGGCTCCATAGCTAAGGTATTAATGGATGTCCATGAAAATTTTGGCAAAACTTATGCCGGAATTCCAGATCACCAAAAAGTCAATGGACAATAGCACACGAAGATTGGCAAAATGGGGGGTTTACCTGCTCTGGGGGCCGTTAAACCTAGAAAATGGTTCGTTTTGGCTGTGAGAGTTAACTGGCTCCATAGCTAAGGTCTTAACGGATGTCCACGAAAAATTTTGGCAAAATTTATGTTGGAATTCCAGATCACGAAAAAGTGCATGGACTGAAGCACACGAAAATCACCAAAATGAGGGGATTACCTGCTCTGGGGATCATCTGACTTTCAAAATGGGACGTTTGGTCCGTTAGAGCTGACTAGCTTCATAGCTAAGGTCTTAACGGAATTCCATATCACCAAAAAGTTCATGGATTATAGCACATTAAAATCGGCATAATGGTGGGTTTACCTACTATGGGCATCTTTGACCTTCAAAATGAGATGTTTTGGCCGTGAAAGCCATTTGGCTACATCGCTAAAGTCTTACCAGACGTCCACGAAAATTTTGGAAAAAATTATATCGGAATTCCAAATCACCAAAAAGTCCACGGACTATAGCACTCGAAAATTGGCAAGATTTGGGGTTTACCTGCTCTGAGGAACATGTGACCTTCAAAATGGGACATTTTGGCCGTGAGGGCTAACCGGATCCATAGCTAAGGCCTTTAACGGACGTCCACGAAAAATTTTGGCAAAAATTATGTCGGAATTCCAGATTATCAAAAAGTCCATTGACTATAGAACACGAAAATTGGCAAAATGAAGGGTTTTCCTGCCCCGGGGTTCGTTTGACCTTGAAAATGGTTCGTTTTTCCGTGAGGGTTAACTGGCTCAATAGCTAAGGTATTAACGGATGTCCA
>NW_006239139.1:103694-103864 GCF_000226075.1 Solanum tuberosum | reverse complement strand
CATTTGACCTTCAAAATGGGACGTTTTGGTCGTGAAATTAACTTGCTCCATAGCTAAGGCCTTAACGGTCGTCCATGAAATTTTTTGGCAAAAATTATGTCGGAATGCCTGATCACCAAAAGTCTCATGGACTATAGCACACAAAAATCGGCAAAATGAGGTGTTTACCT
>NW_006239139.1:103097-103257 GCF_000226075.1 Solanum tuberosum | reverse complement strand
CCTGCTCTGGGGCGCATTTGACCTTTAAAATGGGACGTTTGGTCCGTCAGAGCTAACTGGCTTCATGGCTAAGGCCTTAACGGACGTCCACGAAAATTATTGGCAAAAATTATATTGGAATTCCATATCACCAAAAAGTCCATGGATTATAGCACACGAA
>NW_006239139.1:100972-103053 GCF_000226075.1 Solanum tuberosum | reverse complement strand
GTTCGTTTTGGCCGTGAGGGTTAACTGGCTCAATAGCTAAGGCTTAACGGACGTTAACGAAAAATTTTGGAAAAAATCATGTGGGAATTCCATATCACCAAAAAGTCCAGAGACTATAGCACACGAAAATCGGTAAATTGGGGGCTTTACCTGCTACGGGAGTTGTTTGACCTTGAAAATTAATCGTTTTGGACGTAAGGGTTATCTGGCTCAATAGCTAAGGTCTTAACGGACGTCCAAGAATAATTTTGGCAAAATTTTATGTCGGAATTGCAGATCACCAAAAAGTCCATGGACTATATAACACAAAAATCGATACAATGAGGGGTTCACCTGCTCTGGGGCACTTTTAACCTTTAAAATGAGACGTTTTGGCTATGAGGGCTAACTGACTCAATAACTAAAATCTTAACGGACGTCCACGAAAAATTTTGGCAAAAATTATATCAGAATTTCAGATCACCAAAAAGTCCATTGACTATAGCACACGAAAATCGGTAAATTGGGGGCTTTACCTGCTACGGGAGTTGTTTGACCTTGAAAATTAATCGTTTTGGACGTAAGGGTTATCTGGCTCAATAGCTAAGGTCTTAACGGACGTCCACGAAAAATTTTGGCAAGTCGGAATTCCAGATCACCAAAAAGTCCTTGGACTATTGCACACGAAAATCGGTAAATTGGGGGCTTTACCTGCTACGGGAGTTGTTTGACCTTGAAAATGGGTCGTTTTGGCTGTGATAGTTAACTGGCTCCATAGCTAGGGTATTTAACGGATGTCCATGAAAATTTTTGGCAAAATATAAATTGGATTTCCAGATCACCAGAAAGTCCTTGGACTATTGCACACGAAAATCGGCAAAATGGGGGTTTACCTAATCCGGGGAACATTTGATTTTCAAAATGGGACGTTTTGGCCGTGAGGCTAATTGGCTCCATAGCTAAGGTCTTAACAGATGTCCACGAAAAATTTTGGCAAAAATTATGTCAGAATTCCAGATCAACAAAAATTTCATGGACTATAGCACACAAAAATCGGGAAAAGTTTGGGAAAATTAATGTCAGAATTCCAGATCTTAAAAAAGTCCATGGACTATAGCACACGAAAATCGACAAGAAGTGAGGTTTACCTGCTCTGGGGCACATTTGACTTTCAAAATGGGATGTTTTGGACTTGAGGGCTAACTGGCTCCATAGCTAAATTCTTAACGGACGTCTATAAAAACTTTCTTGAAAAATGAGATCGGAATTCTAGATCCTCAAAAAGTCCATGGACTATTCCTAGCTAAGGCCTTAACGGACGTCCACGACAAATTTTGGAAAAAAATATGTCGAAATTCCAGATCACCAAAAATTCCATCGACTATAGCACACGAAAATCGGCAGAATGGGGGGCTTAATTGCTATGGTGAACATTTGTCCTTCAAAATGGGACGTTTTGTCCATGAGGGCTAACTGGCTCCATAGCTAAAGTCTTAACGGAAGTCCACGAAAAATTTTGGCAAAAATTATGTCGAAATTCAAGATCACCAAAAAGTCCATGGACTAAAGCATACAAAAATCAGCAAAATGGGGGGTTTACCTGCTCCGGGGATCGTTTGACCTTGAAAATGTGTTGTTTTGGCCGTGAGTGTTAACTGGCTCAATGGCTAAGGTATTAACGGATGTCCACGTAAATTTGGTAAAATTATGTCGGAATTCCAGATCACCAAAAAGTCCATAGACTATAGCACACGAAAATCGGCAAAATGTGGGGTTTACCTGCTGTGCGGAACATTTGACCTTCAAAATAGGACGTTTTGACCATAAAGGATAACTGGCTCTATAGATAACGTCTTAACGGACGTCCATGAAAAATTTTGGCAAAAATTATGTCGGAATACCAGATCACCAAAAAGTCTATGGACTATATCACACAAAAATTGATACGATGGGCGGTTCACCTGCTCTGGGGCACTTTTAACCTTCAAAATGGGACGTTTTGGCTATGAGGGCTAACTGGCTCAATAGCTAAAATCTTACAGACGTCCACGAAAAATTTTGGCAAAAATTATGGCAGAAATCCAGATCACCAAAAAGTTCAT
>NW_006239139.1:100429-100633 GCF_000226075.1 Solanum tuberosum | reverse complement strand
TTGTTTGACCTTGAAAATGGGTCGTTTTGGCTGTGATAGTTAACTGGCTCCATAGCTAGGGTATTAACGGACGTCCATGAAAATTTTTGGCAAAATATATGTCGGAATACCAGATCACCAAAAAGTCTATGGACTATAGCACACAAAAATCGATACAATGGTGGGTTCACCTGCTTTGGGGCACTTTTAACCTTCAAAATGGAT
>NW_006239139.1:98961-100216 GCF_000226075.1 Solanum tuberosum | reverse complement strand
TAAAATGGGACGTTTTGGCCGTGAGGGCTAACTAACTCCATTGGTTAGGTCCTAACGGACGTCCACGAAAACTTTTGTCCAAAATTATGTCAGAATTCATATTTACCAAAAAGTACGTGGACTATAGCACACGAAAATCGGCAAAATGAGGGGTTTACTTGCTCTGGCGCACATTTGACCTTCAAAATAGGACTTTTGGTCCGTGAGGGCTAACTGGCTCAATAGCTAAGGTCTTAACGAATGTCCCCAAAAAATTTTGGCACAAATTATGTCGTAATTTGAGATGTCCAAAAAGTCAATGGACTATAACACACGAAAATCGGTAAAATGGGGGGTTTACCTGCTCTGGGAAACATTTGAACTTTAAAATGGGACGTTTTGGCCATCAGGGCTAACTGGCTCCATAAATAAGGCCTTAACGAACGTCCACGAAAATTTTTGGCAAAATTTATATCGAAATTGCAGATCACCAAAAATTCCATAGACTATAGCACACGAAAATAGGCACAGTGGGGGGTTCACCTTCTCTGGGGCACATTTGACCTTAAAAATGGGATGTTTTGGCCGTAAGGGCTAACTGGCTCTATAGCTAAGGTCTTAACGGACGTCCACGAAAATTTTTGCAAGAATTATGTCAGAATTTCAGATCAACAAAAAGACTATGGACTATTGCACATTAAAATCGGCATAATGGGGGGTTTATCTGCTCTGAGGCAAATTTGACCTTCAAAATGGGACTTTATGGCCGATAGAGCTATCTGGCTACATAGTTAAGGTCTTAACGGACGTTCACGAAAAATTTTGGCAAAAATTATTTCGAAATTCCAGATCTTAAAAAAGTCCATGGACTATAGCACACAAAAATTGACAAGATGTGAGGTTTACCTGCTTTGGGGCACATTTGACCTTCAAAATGGAACGTTTTGACCGTGAGGACTAACTCGCTCCATAGCTAAGCTTTAACAGACGTCCACGACAAATTTTGGCAAAACTTATGTCGAAATTCCAAATTACCAAAAACTCCATTGACTTATAGCCCATGAAAATCGGCAAAATGGGGGGTTTACCTGCTCTGGGAACATTTGACTTTCAAAATGGGACGTTTTGACCATTAGGGCTCACTGGCTCCATAGCTAAGATCTTAACGAACGTTCACGAAAAATTTTGGCAAAAATTATCTAGGAATCTAGATCACCAAAAAGTCCATGGACTAGCACCCGAAAATCGGCAAAATTGGAGGTTTTCCTTTCTTAGG
>NW_006239139.1:97556-98879 GCF_000226075.1 Solanum tuberosum | reverse complement strand
GGGCTCATTTGACCTTCAAAATGGGACGTTTTTGTCGTGAAGTTAACTTGCTCCATATCTAAGGTCTTAATGGTTGTCCATGAAAAATTTTGGCTAAAGTCCATGGACTATAGCACACGAAAATCGGTAGAATGAGGGGTTTATCTGCTCTGGGGATCATTTGACCTTCAAAATGGGACGTTTTGTCCGTGAGGGCTAACTGGCACCATAACTAAGGACTTAAAGGATGTCCACAAAAATAAATTTTGGCAAAAATTATGTCGGAATGCCTGATCACCTAAAGGTTCATGGACTATAGCACACGAAAATCGGCCAAATGAGGTGTTTACCTAGTTTGGGGCTATATAGCACACGAAGATTGGCAAAATGGGGGGTTTACTTGCTCTGGGGGTCGTTAAACGTAGAAAATGATTCGTTTTGGCCGTGAGGGTTAACTAGCTCCATAGCTAAGGTTTTAATGGACGTTCACGAAAATGTTTGGCAAAAATCATGTCGGAATTCCATATCACCAAGAAGTCCATGGACTATAGCACACGAAAATCGGCAAAATGTGGGGTTTACATGCAGTGGGGAACATTTGACCTTCAAAATATGACGTTTTGGCAATGAGTGCTAACTGGCTCCTTAGCTAAGGTCTAAACGGATGTTCACGAAAATTTTTAGCAAAGTTTATGTCGTTTTATGTCGGAATCCAGTTCACCAAAAAGTCCATGGACAGTAACACACGAAAATCGGCACAATGGGGGGTTCACCTGCTCTAGGCACATTTGGCCTTAAATATGGGATGTTTTGGCCGAGAGGGCTAACTGGCTCTATAGATAAGGTCTTAACGGACGTTCACGAAAAAATATGGGAAAAATTATGTCGGAATTCTAGATCATCAAAAAGTTAATAGACTATAACACACGAAAATCGGCAAAATGGGGGGTTTACCTGATCCGTGGAACATTTGACTTTCAAAATGGGACAGTTTGGATGTGAGGACTAATTGACTCCATAGCTAAGGACTTAACGGATGTTCACGAAACGGTTTGGCAAAATTTATGTCGAAATTCTAGATCACCAAAAAGTCCATGGACTATAAGAAACGAAAATCGGCAAAATTGGAGGTTTACCTGCTATGGGGAATATTTGACCTTCAAAATGAGACGTTTTGGCCGTGAGGGGTAACTGGCTCCAAATCAAAGGTTTTAACGGACGTCCACGAAAAATTGTTGTAAAAATCATGTCGGAATTGCAGATCATCAAAAAGTCAATCCAAAAAGTGCATTGATAATAGCACACGAAAATCGGCAAAATGGGGGATTGCCCTGCTCTTGGCAA
>NW_006239139.1:95112-97190 GCF_000226075.1 Solanum tuberosum | reverse complement strand
GGCTAACTGGCTCCATAAATAAGGTCTTAACGGACATCCACAAAAAAATTTGGCAAAAATTATGTCGGAATAGCAGATCACCAAAAAGTCCATTGACTAAGCACACGAAAATCGGCAAAATGTGGGTTTACCTGATTAGGGGCACATTTGACTTTCAAAATGAGACATTTTGGCCGTGAAGACTAACTGGCTCCATAGATAAAGTTTTACCGAACGTCCAAGAAAAAATTTGGCAAAAATTATGTCGTATTTCCAGATCACCAAAAAGTTTATTGACTATAGCACACGAAAATCGGCAAAATGAGGAGTTTACCTGCTCTGTGGCACTTTCGACCTTCAAAATGGGACGTTTGGTCCGTGAGGGCTAACTGGCTCCATAGATAGGTCTTAACGGATGTCCACAAAAAATATTGGCAAAAAATATGTCGGAATAACAGATCACCAAAATGTCCATGGTCTATAGCACACAAAAATCGGTAAAATGAAGGGTTTACCTGGTCTGGGGAACATTTGACCTTCAAAATGGGATGTTTTGGCCGTGAGGGCTAACTGGCTCCATAGCTAAGGTCTTAACGGACATCCACGAAAAAGTTTGGCAAAAATTATGTCGAAATTCCAGATCACCAAAAAGTCCATGGACAATAGCATACGAAAAGCGGCACAATGTGGGGTTCACCTATTCTGGGGCACATTTGACCTTCAAAATGGGATGTTTTGGCCGTGAGGGCTAACTTGCTCTATAGATAAAGTCTTAACGGACGTCCACAAATTTTTTTTTGAAAAATTATGTAGGAATCCAGAACACCAAATTGTCCATGGAATATAGCACACAAAAATTGGCAAAATGGGGGGTTTACCTGCTCTGCGGCACATTTGACCTTCAAAATGGGACGTGTTTGCAGTGAGGGTTAACTGTATCCATAGCAAAGTTCTTAACAGACGTTCAAGAAAAATTTTGGCAAAAATAATGTCAGAATTCAAGATCACCAAAAAGTCCATGGACTATAGCACACGAAAATCAGCATAATCGGGGGTTTATCTGCTGTTGGGAACATTTGACCTTCAAAATGAGACGTTTTGGTCGTGATGGCTATCTGGCTACATAGCTAAGGTTTAACGGACGTCCACGAAAAATTTTGGACAAAAATTATGTCGAAATTCCAGATCATCAAAAATACATGGACTATAGCACACGAAAATCGGCAAGATGTGGGGTTTACTTGCTCTGTGGCACATTTGACATTCAAAATGGGACATTTTGGCCCTGTGGACTAACTGGCTCCATAGCTAAGGCGTTAACGGACGTCGACGACAAATTTTGGCAAAACTTATGTCGAAATTACAGATCATCAGAAAGTCCATGTCTATAGCACACGAAAATCGGTAAAATGTAGGGTTTAACTGCTGTGGGGAACATTTGACCTTCGAAATGGGACGTTTTGGCCATGAGGGCTAACTGGCTCTAAAGCCAAGGTCGTAACGGACGTCCACGAAAAATTTTGGAAAAAATTATGTCGGAATTCCAGATCACCAAAAAGTCCATGGACTATAACACACAAAAATCGGCACAATGGGGGGTTCACCTGCTCTGGGCACATATGACCTTCAAAATGGAATGTTTTGGCCGTGAGGGATAACGGGCTCTATAGATAACGTCTTAACGGACGTCCATGAAAAATTTTGGTAAAAATTATGTCGAATTCCAAACCACCAAAAAGTCCATGGAATATAGCACACGAAAATCGGCATAATTGGAGGTTTACCTGCTTTGGGGCAGATTTGACCTTCAAAGTGGGGCGTTTTAGCCGTGAGGTCTATCTGGATCCATAGCAAAGGTCATAACGGACGTCCACGAAAAATTTTGGCAAAAATTATGTTGGAATTCCAGATCACCAAAAATTCCATGAACTATAGCACACGAAGATCAGCACAATGGGGGGTTCACGTGCTCTTGGGCACATTTGACCTTCAAAATGAGATGTTTTGGCCGTGAGGGCTATCTGGCTACATAGTTGAAGTCATAACGGACGTCAACGAAAAATTTTGGCAAAAATTATGTCGGAAGTCCAGATCACTAA